>NC_057804.1:121850233-121907101 GCF_018294505.1 Triticum aestivum
AAATGAAAAAGAACTCCCTAGCTTTTCGCATTCGTTTGACACGTGGAAGATGGTCATTATTGGGCACAGAAGCTGAGGAGGGCAGCACGCACTAGAAGCCGGACACTATTCGACAGGTACATGGAATTTGGAGAAGAACCCGCCTTGCAATGCCGAAGACAAACTTGCACGCCGGACTTATCGTCATTGAAGCCTGGTTCGGGGGCTACTGAGGGAGTCCTGGATTAGGGGGTGTCCGGATGGCCGGACTATGATCTTTGGCCGGACTCCCGGACTATGAAGATACAAGATTGAAGACTTCGTCCCGTGTCCGGATAGGACTTTCCTTGGTGTGGAAGGCAAGCTTGGCGATATGATATGAAGATCTCCTCCCATTGTAACCGACTCTGTGTAACCCTAGCCCTCTCCGGTGTCTATATAAACCGGAGAGTTTTAGTCCGTGGGACGAATAACAATCATACCATAGGCTAGCTTCTAGGGTTTAGCCTCTCTAATCTCGTGGTAGATCAACTCTTGTACTACCCATATCATCAATATTAATCAAGCAGGAGTAGGGTTTTACCTCCATTGAGAGGGCCCGAACCTGGGTAAAAACACCGTGTCCCTTGTCTCCTGTTACCATCCGCCTAGACGCACAGTTCGGGACCCCCTACCCGAGGTCCGCCGGTTTTGACACCGACAGGGGATCCCTCACCGGTGGCCATCTTCATCATCCCGGCGCTCTCCATGACGAGGAGGGAGCAGTTCACCCTCGGGGCTGAGGGTATGTACTGGTAGCTATGTGTTTTGATCTCTCTCTCTCTCTCTCTCGTGTTCTCTCTATGGCACGATCTTGATGTATCGCGAGCTTTGCTATTATAGTTGGATCTGATGATGTTTCTCCCCCTCTACTCTCTTGTGATGAATTGAGTTTTCCCTTTGAAGTTGTCTTGTCGGATTGAGTCTTTAAGGATTTGAGAACACTTGATGTATGTCTTGCCGTGCTTATCTATGGTGACAGTGGGGTATTCACGTGATCCACTTGATGTATGTTTTGGTGATCAACTTGCGGGTTCCGCCCATGAACCTATGCATAGGGGTCGGCACACATTTTCGTATTAACTCTCCGGTAGAAATTTTGGGGCTCTCTTTGAAGTACTTTGTGTTGGTTGAATAGATGAATCTGAGATTGTGTGATGCATATCATATAATCATGCCCACGGATACTTGAGGTGACAATGGAGTATCTAGGTGACATTAGGGTTTTGGTTGATTTGTGTCTTAAGGTGTTATTCTAGTACGAACTCTTGAATAGATTGATCCGAAAGAATAACTTTGAGGTGGTTTCGTACCCTACCATAATCTCTTCGTTTGTTCTCCGCTATTAGTGGCTTTGGAGTGACTCTTTGTTGCATGTTGAGGGATTGTTATATGATCTATCTATGTTATTATTGTTGAGAGAACTTGCACTAGTGAAAGTATGAACCCTATGCCTTGTTTACTACCATTGCAATACCGTTTACGCTCACTTTTATCATTAGTTACCTTGCTGTTTTTATATTTTCAGATTACAAATACCTTTATCTACCATCCATATTGCACTTGTATCACCATCTCTTCGCCGAACTAGTCCACCTATACAATTTACCATTGTATTGGGTGTGTTGGGGACACAAGAGACTCTCAGTTATTTGGTTGCAGGGTTGTTTGAGAGAGACCTTCTTCATCCTACGCCTCCCACGGATTGATAAACCTTAGGTCATCCACTTGAGGGAAATTTGCTACTGTCCTACAAACCTGTGCACTTGCAGGCCCAACAACATCTACAAGAAGAAGGTTGTGTAGTAGACATCAGGGTGGTGCGAGGACCTCCAAGGGCAAGAAGTCGACCCCGCCAACGCACGCGCCATAGTCCTCTCTGCTCGTGCGTGACGAACAATGTTGCGATGTTGAAGACCCCGGGCGTCGCCGCGGCAAAAGCCCTCAGCATCACTCTCAAGACACGCAGGGCCAACATGCACGCCATGATGTTGGCAAAAAGAGCGCGTGGACGTAGAATCGTGATGGAAATCCTTCTAACATAGTTAGAAGTCGGAGTTCCTCCCATTCCTCACGCTTGTCGCTGCCACCCACGTGAGCAGAAGCACTGTTGCGAGCGTAGCTACTCCTCGACTTTTCTCCTGCTCTGGAGAAGCAATAAGAGTGGAGGGCTTCCATCCAAAGCCTTATGGGCCATGCCAACAGGGATGGCCACCGGGAAGCAAATCCCTCGTGGCGCCGGGCCACTGATCCGGCACGCGTCGACAGTGGGAGGGTAGGAGGCGTCGCAACCATGGTGCACTCCCCTACACCGTGGACAGCCCGTCAGGTTGACGCCCATGATAGCGTGTCCACGACATCGTTAGACCCACGGACGCGTCGTGACCGATGTCAAGTTCTCCGGGAGTAGCTCAAGGAAGGCGCCCAGACCACCATCGAACGACGCTGGGATGCACGCCATCAGTCTGATAGGCGTGCTAGGCCTGCTGTGTACAAGCCTGCGCCGAGGGATGCTGGCGACTTGCCCTACGCAATAACTTGTCCAGCGTTCACCCATGAGCTGTGGCAGTTCCAATGGCCCAACACCCACGTGTTCAAACCAGAGGTCCCGGAGAAATACGACGGCAGGACTCATCCGTCCGAGTTCTTGAGCGTTTACACCATTGCGATGCAAGCTGCTGGAGCACGAGGTGACAAGGTATTCGCCAACTATTTCCCGTTGGCACTTAAGCCCAACGTTAGGTCATGGTTGATGCATTTGCCGATAGACTCCATAGCCTCTTGGTCTGATCTGTGCCACAAGTTTGTTGGTGCCTTCACGGGCGGCCAAGTAGCTCCTGGGCAGGCAAGTGATTTGCATGTGATCCCCCAGAAGGATGGCGAACCCTTGCGTAAGTATATACAGAGGTTTAGCAGTGTGCAGTACTACATCCCCGACGTTCACCCTGCCGCTGTCATCAGCGCGTTCCATCAGAACGTGCATAATCACAAGATGCGTGAAGAGCTGGCCATGAACAAGGTTGCGGATGTTGCCGAACTATACGTTCTAGCCGACATATGTGCCCGAGCTAAGGAAGGAAGGAAGTACCCCGGCGAAGATGCAGACGCGTGAAGTGAGTCTGAAGACGAAGACATAGTTGCCCCGGCAAAGAAGGGTCGATGACACAATAGGAAGCGCAAGGGAAAGATCGTGCTTGCCGTTGAGGAATCCGGTGACCCCGAACTGCCAAGAAGGCCAAGGTTGATGACCCCAGCAAGGAGATTGCCGGGTGCAATGCTTACCTGGCCTTGGTGGCTGCCGGCAAGTTAGAGGGCCCCGACAAGCAATACTGCAAGATCCACCGTACCAAGGGCCACGATCTCCAGAATTGCCTCCAAGTGGAGCTGCTGATGGAGAAGCAAAGGGCTGAGTACGAGAGACGAGACAAGGAGAAGGGCCAAGGTGGCACTGAAGGATCCGGCAAGAAGCACGACAGCTAAGGACGACTCGACAACAAGGAGAAGCAACAAGGGAGGCCTGCCCGAGGCTGCGACAAGAAAGAGGAGGATAACGATCATGATGATGGTGATGATGAATCCACCG
Organism: Triticum aestivum; assembly: GCF_018294505.1. Taxonomy (NCBI): domain Eukaryota; kingdom Viridiplantae; phylum Streptophyta; class Magnoliopsida; order Poales; family Poaceae; genus Triticum; species Triticum aestivum. The sequence continues at coordinate 121,853,835 of NC_057804.1, forward strand.
AGCATGAGTTCCAGAAGGCGACAGAAGTCATGTACGTTGACGGGGGAGCTTCGTTGCATTCTTCCCACTGCCAACTGAAATATTGGACGCATGAGATTAATGCAACGGAACCAATGGTCGACGCCTAGAAGCCATTGAGGTGGTCCCACACGCCTATCGTTTTCGACGCCGAGGATCACCCTGATCGCACAACTACAGTCGGGTGCTTGCCATTGTTGGTATCCCCAACAATACGCAACCTCAAGCTGACGAAGATGCTAGTTGACGGTGGGGCTAGCCTTAACTTTATCTCACCCAACGTGATCAAGAGGCTGCAGATCCCTCATGAAGATCTCGAGGAGATGGGCACGTTCCAAGGGGTCAATCCGGGGAGGAGTCAGCCCAAGGGAAAGGTCACACTACCAGTTACGTTTGGTGGCGACCTAAATAATAGGACGGAGAGGATCGTTTTCGATGTTGCCAAGATCCCGTTGCCATACAATAGGATCCTTGTCCGCCCAGCGCTGGCCAAGTTCATGGCGGCGGCGCACTACGCATATAATAAGCTGAAGATGCCTAGCCCTATGAGCATCATCGCCGTCGGCTGTGATAAGAAGGATGCACTCATCTGCGCCAATCAGCTCTATCGAGAGGTGGTTGCAGCGTCTGCCACCAAGGCACCTGCTCTTGCCACCGAGAAGAAGACCAGTAAGGCCTCGTCCGCCGGTAAGACTCCTGGCTCCGGCAAGGGTTCCTGCAATCACTCCGGCAAATGCACCTCTTTGAAGTGCTGTGTTCCTGCTGAGGACATGCCAGAGAGCTCTACCGGCAAGATCAAGAAGTCTAAGGCGGCCCCGCCAGAAACCAAGAAGGTGTCCGTCAAGTAGGATGGCACGGGCGGAGCTTTTACCATAAGCTCCACCCTTGACAGCAAATAGGAAAGCGCGCTCGTCGCCTTCCTGCGGGCAAATGTCAACATGTTTGCATGGCAAGCATCCGACATCCCTGGCGTTCCCAGGGAGGTGATTGAGCACCATCTTGCTGTTTGCCCCCATGCACGGACCGTCAAGAAGAAGTTCAGAAAGCAAGCTTTGGAGCGACAAGAGTTTATCGTCGAGGAGATCAGGAAGTTGGAGGCGGCAGGTCTGGTCAAGGGAGTTCTCCACCCAACATGGTTGGCCAATCCAGTAGTAGTACGTAAGGTGAATGGGAAGTGGAGGCTATGTATCGACTATACTAATATCAATAAAGCCTGTCCAAAGGATCCTTTCCCATTGCCACGTATCGACCAGATAGTGGACTCCACTGCTGGGTGCGACCTGCTGTCGTTCCTTCATGCTTACTCGGGATATCATCAGATCTTCATGACGAAAGAAGATGAAGAAAAGACCGTGTTCATCACCCCATGTGGTATGTACTGTTTCATACGAATGCCTTTCGGGTTGAAGAGCGCTGGTTCGACGTTCGCCCGAGTGGTCCAAATCGGTTTTGAGCCCCAGCTCCATAGAAATATGGAAGCCTACATGGATGATATAGTGGTCAAAACCAAAGATAAGGCCACGCTTGTGCAGGACCTATAAGAAACCTTCATGAATTTGCGCAAGATCAACCTCAAGCTCAACCCAGAGAAGTGTGTGTTCGGTGTCCCGTCCGCAAACTTCTTGGGTTATTTATGTCTCAACGTGGAATCAAAGCCATTGAGCATATCGAGGCGCCCCGACGAGTCAAGGGTGTCCGTAGGCTTGCTGGCTCTGTTGCCACCCTGAGTAGGTTTATCTCTAAGTCTGCTGAGTGCGCCCTCCCCTTTTTCAAATTTTTGAAAAAGGTGGGTCCGATGAAATGGACTCCGGACGTAGAGGCAGCGTTGCAAGACTTAAAGAGGTACCTCTCCACTATGCCGATACTAGTCACACCCAAACCACAAGAGCCGTTACTGCTGTATTTGGCAGCAACAAATCAAGTGGTTAGTGCTGCGCTAGTGGCAGAGAGAGAAGCTGAGGAAGAGGCAACTGCAGCGGTGGCTGAGCCACCGGATGAGGAACCAGGGCCGACAGGGTCCAATGCCGGCAAGTAGAAATCCCTTGTAAGGCCCGGAGCCAGCGAGAGGGAATCTGCGCAAATGGGTGAAAAAAAGCAGAAGAAAAAGGTGGTGCAACATCGAGTCTATTTTGTCAGCTCCCTCTTGCAGGGGGCTAGGTCAAGGTATTCTGGCATGCAGAAGTTGCTTTTCAGCCTTCTTATGGCCTCGAGGAAGCTACGCCACTATTTTCAAGCACACGAGATCACCGTCGTCACTCGCCTTGCACAACCAAGATGCAATAGGGAGGATTGTGGAGTGGGTGTTGGAGCTGTCAAGCTTTGGGCTCAAATTCAAAAGTACTTCGATGATCAAGAGAAGGGCTTTGGCAGAATTCATAGCGAAATGGACATCCACGCCCGACGAAGAAGTTCAAGAGACTACCCTTCCCGGCAAGGAGGCAAGTAGTTATTGGATCATGTACTTTGATGGGGCCTTCTCCTTACAAGGTGTTGGTGTCGGCGTGCTGCTCGTCGCACCCACCGGAGAGCGCCTCAAGTATGTGGTCCAAATGCACTTTCCCCAGGAGAGGTCGACAAACAACACTGCAGAGTACGAAGGCTGCTCGCCGGTCTCAGGATCGAAGCGGATCTCAGGATTAGGAAGCTTATTGTCAGAGGAGATTCACAACTTGTTGTCAAGCAAGTCAACAAGGATTATCAGAGCCCACTGATGGAGGCTTACATGGATGAAGTGAGGAAATTGAAGGGCGCTTTGACGGTCTACAAACAGAGCATGTTCCTCAAGCAGAGAACAACATTGCCGATGACTTGTCAAAGCGCGCTGCGCTCAAGCTACCTGTGGAACCAGGTACCTTTGTGCTTCAATTAACTCAGCCATCCGTCGAATCATCAGCAGGGAAGAACAAGCGAAGGAAAGTGGGCCCCGGCAAATACTTTCCCGCTGAGCTCCCAGGAGCCGCCGACAAGGAGGTTGCCGGGTACCCCAAGCTTGCCGGGGAGCAGCAGCCCCTGGCAGAGTCCCGAGCTCTTGCTGTCAAGAAAGCTGCCCCCGCGGCACAAGAAATGCCTTTAGTCCTTGCCATCGAGCCTCAGGCTCTGGCATGGGCACAACATACGGTCTGTTTCCTCCAAACAAGGAGCTCCCTGAGGAGCAGGAAGAAGCAGAGAAAGTAGCCCGTCGGTCTAGCATGTATCAGTTCATAGATGATGTCCTCTACAGAAGAAGGCCGAAGGACATGAAATTGAAGGGTATTACTCGGGAGGACGGGCTAGAGCTGTTGGTAGAAATACACGGAGGCATATGTGGCTCCCACATAGGGTCAAGAGCCCTTGCCGGCAAAGCATTCTGGCAAGGTTTCTTCTGGCCCACTGCCCTCCAGGATGCAATGACACTAGTAACCAAGTGTGAAGCGTGCCAGTTTCATTCAAAGAAGCTTCATCAACCAGCTCAAGACTTTCAAACAATCCCTCTCTCCTGGCCATTTTTGGTCTGGGGGCTTGACATACTAGGCCCCTTTCCCCGTATTGTCGGGGGCTTTGAGTACTTGTACGTCGTGCTTGACAAGTTCACAAAGTGTCCATAAGTGGAGCCCGTGAGAAAGGTGACAGTGCAGTCGGCCGTCAAGTTCTTCAAGGGGCTCGTTTGCCGTTTTGGTGTGCCAAACAGAGTCATCACCAACAATGGCACACAGTTCACGAGCCGCACCTTCATGCAGTATACCCAAGACCTTGGCAGCAAAGTTTGCTTTGCTTTTGTTGCTCATCCAAGAAGCAATGGCCAAGCAGAAAGGGCAAATGCTGAAGTATTGCGAGGCCTCAAAACAATAACTTTCAACAAGCTGCACAAGTGTGGAAGATGCTAGATTGATGAATTTCCTATGATTCTTTGGTCAATCAGAACGACACCAAATCGAGCTACTAGCTAGACACCATTTGCCCTGGTATACGGGGAAGAAGTAGTTCTCCCCACGGAACTCATATACGGTTCACCTTGAGTGCTCGCTTATGATGAGCTTGAGCAAGAGCAGTTGCGCCAAGATGATGTGATACTCCTTGAGGAAGAGCGTCTTCGAGCTGCTGTGCGAGCCGCTCGCTACCAGCAAGCCTTGCGCCGCTATCATAGCCGCAAGGTTCACGCCCGAAGCCTTGAGGAAGGCGACCTTGTTCTTTGGCGCGTTCAGTCCAACAAGAATTCAAACAAGTTGATGCCAAAGTGGGAAGGCCCCTATCGGGTAATACGAGTCACCAAGCCCGCGCAGTCTGCCTGGAGACCGAAGATGGCATTCCGATGAACAACTCCAGGAACATCAAACATCTTTGCAAGTTATACCCATAGGGCGCGGCTGCCAGGAGCTCCGGCAACCCCCTTTTTGTACTAACCTTGCTGGCAAGGCATGTAACCCTATGTACAAAGCCAGGCGCAGACCTTGTGCGCAGCCCGATAGTTTTTAGCATGCACAGTTTCCTGCTAGTTTCCATGTCTATATATGTATGCATGTCATGCTTGCCCAGGATATTTTGCTACCTTAGATTCTAAACAGGTACCGGGGAATCATCCAGGCTCCGTGCCCCTATCCTCTCCTCCTTTCAGCTGCAGTAACACGCTCCAGCAAGGAATTGAGAAGACTGCCCAGCACTGCGTCTCCGCTGACAACCTAACCAGATAAAGTACATCTCCTGACCATTCATGTTTGTAGCTTGTGACTTGTGCATTAGAAGACCTCGCCACTTTGATTGAACTTAGGTGCTCCCATCCCCGACTCGAATGCTGCTTCGGCCAGGGTGGTTACAGAAACCTTTGGCAGAAAGAGATTGGCAGGGGGCTGGACCCTGCGTCTGTAACTCGGTATATGTGATTCTCCGACAGACACAGAGGGTGCCGACAAGGTGGCTTGCCGAGGAGACTCATTTTTTTTATTAAAGGGGCATTTTGCCTCTGCACGAACGTTTACGTGCATGACTTCCCGGCAAAAGCTTATCTTCTTCATTGATATGCTGATACAAGTATAGATATTACGGAACATAAGCATGGGCTCGGAAGATTACATTTTTCTAGAAAGCTAAGATTTGGCAAGTGCGTACAAATTGGAAAAAAGATAAGTGCCCCGTAATCCCCGTTCTTGCCACTTTCCTCTCCAGGCACGGCAGACCAAGAAAGGTGAAGGGCATGGGGAACGCGGCGATGGAGAGCTTGATGAGGAAGCCCGTCCACCGACGCTAGAGCCAGCAGGACGCAACCCCCGGCAAGGCGTGTTGCCAGAGGAAGGGGAAGGTGGAGAAGATGATGGTGCTGCCACTAATGGTCAGCTGGAGTTAGAGTCATCGTCCTCCCGCCTGCTGCCGTCATCATCGCTAGCGCTGTCCTCCTCGCCACTGTCGTTCGAGGAGGAGCTTTCGTCGTCAGTGGAACTCTCCATGCAACACCCTAAGCGGATTCCTGAGCTCCCGAAGACCTTGACAAAGAGCAGGCCGCTCTCCATTAACTTAAAATGGAGAACGTGCCCCTCGGACAAGCTGTGGGCACATGCAAAAGTCTTCCACCCCTGGCGAAGGTACATGACGTGAGGACGGGGAAAGTCAACATCAACCCACATGCTGCCATTCCCGCAGCTCCTCATATGAAGCCTCAAGGCCTGCGGTGGATCCTTCTCCATCACCTGGGCGAACGGGGTCGGAAGCCGGAGACGACTGCACACAAGCTTATACAGCCTGATAAAGAACACGAAGGGTTGGTCTCCAACTTAGCCGCCCATCTGAGGAGGGGCCGCCGGTGAAAGCGCAGCTAGAGCACCGCCTCGTCCACCTCCTCCCCGGGCACCGTGACGACCTCGACCTTGTCCCCTTCCTCTTCCCCTTGCGGAGGGCTCCACCGCCGAAGGCTCTGAAGGGGGAGGAACACGCTGTCAAGCAGAAGCCCTCATCGCCACCGTCGAAGCGCCAGCACGCCCTTTCACCATGGCGAATGGGAGGAACATGATAAGCAGAAAGAGAGGAAGGGGGCGAGTGTGGAGAAGCACTGTCTCTCCCCCTTTTTCTAGAAGAAGCAAGGCCGGGGCCTGGCCACCCAGCCCAAGGGGTGGCCGCCCCACGCGGCCAATGTGGCCTCCGAAAGCACGGGGAATCGGAACCGACCCGCTCCCCCAATAAACAAACGCCTGGTTCTCCGCCTTGGCGTTAATGCCCACGTCCTCCGCATCCACCGCCTTCCCTTCCCAAGGCATGAAGGATACGTGGCGAAGCGGAAGGGGGCGTGAGGACAGGCGGGACGACCATTTTCTACCCCATGATCGTGGGGTGCGGCGCCACGCAACCTGTGACCCAAGTCCACTTAGTAAATGAGTAGCACCCTTGCAGATTCCTCTTTTAATAAGGGAAGCACGGGCCGCCTCTTTACTATCGACTGCGAGATGACGCAAGCATGCCGAGGCCATCCCACGCACGACCCCCATGTCACACGCTCGACGCGGTTCATGGGGAAGCGCAACTGACAAAAAGATCATGGCGATCAATCTCCGCCACGCCCGCCCGCGCACTACCTTGGGCCTGGCCCAACTACGCCTTGCACTTATGTGTGGCCTAGGCCCGAGGGCTCCTGTCAGTGTACAAAAGTATAGGTACTTCTGTGCCCCTTACTAGTGCACGGGCAGTCGCAGCCACAGGGCCTGGCGACATGGTGGGTTGTCTCATTGGGACCATCCTTAGGAACTGAGTTCTATGTTTGTGATCCAAGACAATTACTACCACACGTTTAGCCCTGAAACATGACCCCACTCGACTTATTGATCGCCTTGATCTCTGTCCAGGAGTTGCAACTAGTTTTTGGTGTTTGTAGGATATGTGTTGGAGGTCGTGCGTTGCATTGACCTTAGGGGTGGGCTATGATGTGGTATAGACACCGTGGCACAGTATACCGAGGCACCCATTTGGTGGGAACCCTGCGCACATCATTCGGGGCCGTAGTAGAAACCTCGGGTGGACTTTCTTGCATACCAAGCTCAAATAGGCGATAAACCTGGACTAGAGACTTGTGTGGTTGGTTAGGTCATGGTCTACACCCATGGCGGCTTTCACTTGAAGTCTGTTGAGCACATGGCATATGCAGGCACTAAGTGGTGGACACATGTGTGAAGAAGCACACCCCTACAAGGTTATCAAACTATTGGGTTAGCCGCGTCTGCAGATATGGAGTACTTAGAAAGCTTACATGGTTCATAGGTAACTGGAAGTGGATACTCTAAAATGTGCAAGATAAGTGTGAGTGCCATGGATGGCCTTCTCGTAGGGAGACGGGAGTGGATCCATAGTGGTGTATTGATGTGGTGAATATGTGGACTCGTGTGCGCTCTCTTACGTCAAAGAGAATGCTGGTAGTTGTAGAACAGGATAGCCACTAAGTCAAAGCTGGCTTGTTGGAGTTAAACTTCACAACCCCCTTGTTGATACTGATGCATATGTAGTTAGTTCTGATGTAAGTCTTGCTGAGTACCTTTGTACTCACCATTGCTTAATTTATATCTTGTACATGAGACCACAATCTCACTTTAGATTCTTGCGATGAGTTCGACATTGACCGATTAGCTTGGTAATCCCAGATAGAGGTCTGGCTCCTATGGACGGTCTTGTAGATAGACATGCTTCCTAGCCTTCTTTCTTTCAGCTATCTATACCCAGACAGGTTTATGCTTCCACTTGTTGCTTGTATGACGTTGTATGTCGGGTCATGAGACCCATGTTTGTAATATCATACTATGTATGGCTCCTCGGAGCCTCTTAAAGAAATACTTGAGTCATAGAGTTATGTTGTGATGCCATGTTGTATTTACACATATCGAGCATATTGTGTGTATATTATTGAAATGCTTGGTATGTGTGGGATTCGACACCTAGTTGTTAATTATTGGTAGCCTTCCTTATGGGGAAATGCCTCCTAGTGCTTCCACTGAGCCGTGGTATTTTGCTATTGCTCCAGAACACATGGATTGACTGACATGTATCCTTCTTTGCTCCTGTGTCTGTCCCTTCGGAGAAATGTCACACGGTGTTTTACTATAGTCCTTGTAGCTTGCTACGACTCAGTTGCACACGCTGTTGACCGACACGTGCATTGTTGGGTCATGTATGCATGTCCTTGTAAGTTTGTGCCACCTTGGTTTATGACTAGTCATGCCGGCCCGTGTTCTTTGTCATATGGATTCTAGCAACACAATCATATACGTGAGCCAAAAGACGCAAACAGTCTTGACCCAGGTAAAGGCGGCACCCGATGGTTACCGTGCATGAGGCAGCAAAGTGATATGATGTGTTACAAGCTAGATCAATGTGACTTAGGATCGGGGTCCCGACATATTTCAGTTGAATCAACGGAACCATAATTATATATAGATTCATGCATATCATTATTCTCTTTGAAAGTAGCAGGCATTCTCTCAATAAATTCATTAACATGGGCATTATAAGCATAGTTTTCATAGCAATGTTTAAGTATGTCAATTTTTTAGATATGTAGAGAGTGGCCTCATACTTTTCAATCAAAGAAGCAACTTCATAAGCGCCCTTAAAAGCAACAAATTCTTTATTTTGTTCGATATCAAAGTAACTATAAACACCCTTGGCATAAGAAGATAAGATTTCATTATCATGAAACTCACATTGGTAGGGAAGGTGTTTTATAGGGTTCTTAGAGCAACAAGTAAAATCATAAATTTCACATAGATTTCGAGCATAGTATAGCAAACAATTTGTTTGATTCCATAAGAGTCTCCCTCTTTTACACAAATGATGATGCACAAAATGAGAATGCTCCTCTAATGATTTTCCCTCAACTAAACTAGTTGGGGTTTCAGCACGAGTACAAATGGATCGAAGATGATCCAAGTAGAAAACATTAAGTGGATCCAAAGCTATTTTAACATTTTGCTTCTTCCATTTCTGTTTTTGAGTGTTGACATGAAGGCAATAAAAGCAAGCAAACCCAAAAGGCAAATGATTTTTTTATGTATTTTGTAAAAGCGTTGTTACAAGTGGGGGGGGGTGAAAATAAGAGGCAACGGCAAATAAAATAAATGCAAGGAGATGAAATTTTATGTGTTGTACTTGATAGGTTTTGGTGATGTCTCCGCCAAAAATTCTTTCTGCTACTAGTGAGGTGCGTTGGGATTTCCCCGAATAGGAGAGGATGACGCAGTATAGTTGAGACAAGTATTTCCCTCAGTTAAGAACCAAGATTATCAATCCAGTAGGAGAACCACATAAGACCTCATGAACAACACCTGCACAAAATAACAAATACTTGCACCCAGCGCAAACAAGGGGTTGTCAATCCCTTGGCGGTTAATTGCAAAGATCAAGTCTCATAGTGGCAGATAGATAAACACAAATGGAAAATAAAAATAAAGGTAAATAAAGTGGAAAAAGGTATTTTTTGGATTTTAATATATGATAAAGATAGACCTGGGGGACATAATTTTCAGTAGAGGCTTCTCTCTTGAACAAAAATCATACGGTGGGTAGACTAATTATTGTTGGGCAATTGATAGAAAAGCGCATAGTTATAACGATATTCAAGGCTAAGATCATGTATATAGGCATCACGTCTGAGACAAGTAGACCGACTCCTGCTTGCATCTACTACTATTACTCCACACATCGACCGCTATCCAACATGCATCTAGAGTATTAAGTTCATAAAGAATGGAGTAACACCTTAAGCAAGATGACATGATGTAAAAAAAGTAAACTCAATCAATATGAATAAACCCCATCATTTTACCCTTAATGGCAATAATACAAATACGTGTCTTGTTCCCTTATGTCACTGGGATATAGATCACCGCAAGATTGAACCCATCACAAAGCACCTCTCTCATTGCAAGATAAATCAATCTAGTAGGCCAAACCAAACCGATAGATCGGAGAGAAATACAAAGCTACAATAATCATGCATATAAGGATTCAGAAAAGACTCAAATAATATTCATGAATAATCTGATCATAAACCCACAATTCATCTGATCCCAACAAACACACCACAAAATAATATTACATTGAATAGAACCCCAAGAACGCCGAGGAGAACATTGTATTCAAGATCAAGGAGAGAGAATAAACCATCGAGCTACTAGCTATGGACCCGTAGGTCTGTGGTAAACTACTCACACATCATCGGAAGGGTAGAAAGGTTGACGTAGAGGCCCTCCATGATCGATTCCCCCTTGGGAAGAGTACCAGAAAAGGCCTCCACATGGGATCTCGCAAGAACAGAAGCTTGGGGCACGAAATAAGTGTTTCGGGTGGCTCCTTGTTGGTTTCCCAATTTTGGAGAATTTATAGAGCTAGAATTAGGTCAGACGGAGAAACAAGGGGCCCATAAGGTACTTAGGCGCGCCTAGCCCCGGGCGCACCTAGGTGCTTTTTGGCCCACTCCTTTGCCTTCTGGCTTCCTCCCGAAGCTTCCAGGGTCTCTTGTGTCCAAAAAAATTATCAAAAAGTTCCGTAGCATTTGGACTCCGTTTGGTACTGATTTCCTCGAAAACCAAAAACAAGCAAAAAAATAGCAACTGGCACTTGCTACTAGGTTAATAGGTTAGTCCTAGGAAATGATATATAATTGCATATAAAACATCCAAGGTTGATACTATAATAGCATGGAACAATAAAAAATTATAGATACTTTGGAGATGTATCACCCCCCTGGGCATGCCCTGATGCCTTGTGGGACCCGTAGCTGGCCTCCGCCCCCCATCTTCTACTATATGAAGGGTTTTGACCTAAAAAAAAGGAGAGGACTTTCGGTACGAAGCGCCACTGTCTCGAGGCAGAACCTGGGTAGGAGCACTTTTGCTCTACGGTGGAGCGATTCCACCAGGGAATCTTCCCTCTGGGAGGGGGGAAATCGAAGCCATCAACATTACCAACAATCCTCTCATCATGGAAGGACCCATCTTCATCAACATCTTCACTGGCGCCATCTCATCTCAAACCCTAGTTCATCTCTTGTATTCAATCTTTGTCTCAAAACCTCAGATTGGTACTTGTGGGTTGCTAGTATTGTTGATTAAAATCATAGTTGATGCTAGTTGGTTTATTTGGTGGAAGGTTATATTTTCATATCCTTCATGATGTTCAATACCCCTTTGATCTTGAACATGAATATGATTTGTGAGTAGTGACTTTTATTCCAAACGACATGGGAGAAGTCTTATTATAAATAGTCATGTGAATTTGGTATTCGTTCGATATTTTGATGATATGTGAAGGTGCAACTAATCCCTGGATGGTTTTGGTAATTAATAACAACATATATTCATTGATTTAATGATCATTTCTAGTAGTTTTCAGAAAAGATCAAGGATTGGCATGACAAGGACTAATGGATGTGGACCCCTCAAAATGCAAACAACAAGAACTGGCAATCTCAAGACTCCATATTTTTGGTTTAGTGATCCAAGATAACATTGAGTCCCTTAAGAAAGTCAATACTATTAAAAGGGGATGATGTATTGATGATGAGGCCGTTGCTCAAAATGCTTAGTGATATTGCTCCAAAACCCTCAACCACTTTCTCTATCATATGTCCAAAACCTAATTTGCCAACTCGTCCGATCGAAACCTTTCCATTTGGACCCACTGACTTCATCTGGACAATGCCAAAGCCAAACCCTAGCAATACGGTTTGACCGAAATGGATCTCAGTCCCACCGAGATGGCCTGACCAAGTTTTTGTGATGACATTGCTTCACTTCGGAACCACCGAGTTGAAACAATCGAAATTAGCGAGATTGGGTTTTGCCCTAGCCATTGCATTTCGGTCCCACCGAGTTGTTCCACATCGATCCCACCAAAAATCCCAACGTTCATATCTTTTACACAGATCGATCCCACTGAGTTTATGATTCGGTCTCACCGATTTGGGTCAAATGTATGTAGCGGTTGGATTTTAGGTGAAGGCTTTATGTATACACCTCCACCCCCATTTACTCTATAATATAGCGATAATAATGAAACTACACTTCCACCATTCATTTTCCGAGAGAGAACCACCTACTCATGTGTTGCAATCAAGGTATAACACTCCAATCATTTTAACCTTGTTCTCTAGCATCTTCATTGCTTTCCACTCCAATCCTTCTCCTACCCAAGCCAAATCTGCGTGAGAGAGATTGAGTGTTGAGGAGACTATCATTTGAAGCACAAGAGCAAGGAGTTCATCACCAACAACAACATCTATTACCTTTTGGAGAGTGGTGTCTCCTAGATTGGTTAGGTGTTGCTTGGGAGCCTCCAAGATGATGTGGAGTTGAACCAAGAAGATTTTAAGGGCAAGGAGATCACCTACTTTGTGAAGATCTACCCGAGTGAGGCTAGTCCTTCATGGACGGAGGCCATGGTGGAATAGACAAGGTTTCTTCTTTGTGGACCCTTTGTGGGTGGAGCCCTCCATGGACCCGGGTAGCCGTTACTCTCCATGGGTTGAAGTCTCCATCAACGTAGATGTACGATAGCACCACATATCAGAATCATGCCAAAAATCTACGTGTCTCCATTCCGTTTGTTATCTCCAAACCCCTCCTTTACGTTCATATGCAATGTCTTTACTTTCCGCTTCCCAGACTCTTAGACTTGCATGTGCAGGGTGTACTTGACTTGGAAGAATTGGTAAATCTTGTTCACACCTAAAATTGGGAAAATGCTAAGTTTTTATTTGGTCAAAGTAGTCTAATCACCCCTCTCTAGACATACTTTCGATCCTACAATATGTATTTTGTTGCTTCATTTAGTGGTGTCATGTCAATGTTGACTACATGACACTTCACCATACTTGGGCCTAAGGGAAGTCATTGTGGAGTAATAAGTAGATGATGGGTTGCTAGAGTGAGAGAAGCTTAAACCCTAATTTATGCGTTATTCTGTAAGGGGCTGATTTGGATCCACATGTTTCAGGCTATGGTTAGATTTACCTTAATTCATCTTTCGTAGTTCTTGATGCTTATGAGAGGGGGTAATCATAAGTGGGAGCTTTGTTCAAATATGAAAAACACCCAAGCATCTATCCACCCACATACCAAATTATCAAAGTAGCGAACGAGAATCAAATAAACATGATGAAAGTTACTAGATGAATTCCCATGTGTCCTCGAGAACGCTTTCCTTATTATAAGAGACCATTCCAACTTGTCCTTTGCTATAAAAAGGATTGTGCCACATTGCTGCACCTTTGTTACTATTGCTACTTGTTACTTGTTATGGATTATCTTGCTATCAAACTACCTATTACCGCTATTTTTAGTACTTGCAGAGAATACCTTGTCAAAAATCGCTTATCATTTCCTTCTGCTCCTCATTGGTTTGACACTCTTACTTAACGAAAGAACTACGATTCATCCCCTATACATGTGGTTCATCACCTATGCCAATCACTCTGGCAGAGGTGTGTCTTGATCCTTCAATAGTTCCGACCGGCAAAGGTTGAACAACCTTGGCCTCGCCGAGGGGCATATGAAATTTGTTTTATTGATTCCACATGGTCGGACTTGGGCATCTGTAGGCCCTTTCTAGCATTTTCTTCTTCTAGACCGTGTCAACACCTTCTAGTCTACATAGATGACTTTTCGGATGCTGTTTCTATGAGCTCATGGGTTTCAACAAGTTTTCTGCACTGGGAGGAGGCCCAGAGGTGGCAATGACCTTTGTTCATGGTGCTCTGTCACTGGATGCAAGAGAAAGAAGACTTTGACACTTCTAAGGTTTTGATGTATTTTCTATTTATGTAAAAGTATCTCATAAAGGTCCCTACTTAATATATAGCCTTTGGTCTTTCTAGGAAAACAATTAGGACAAAAATTCAGTGCGAACCCTCCTACTCAATCTCTCACTAGTCAGTGGACCCATGCTAGGCATGGGTCTCTTCTTTCTCCTCTCCCACGAGTAAGTCTTCCATGTCTTCCTTTGTCTGGACCGTTGTCACGACAGATTCTTCACAACCATGCGCGCTGTAGATATAGCGAGAACTTATATCTACATCTATTAATTCACTCTGCTCCCTAATTTTAAGGTGTCACAATCAATTCAGGTCTTATATTTGGATTTGAGGTCTTCAATTCGGACTTGGGTCACTTGATTTTGACCGTCAACAATTTCTCAAGTAGTTCCATCATTCAGTTCTCCTAGTTAATGATGCTCCCTAGTTTTAGAGCTCTTTGTAGGATCGAAAGTATGTCAAGAGGGGGGTGATTAGACTACTTGACCAAATGAAACTTAACCTTTTCCCAATTTTAGTTCTTGGCAGATTTTAGCAACTTAGCACAAGTCAAGCAATCTCAATACAATTCAAGCAAGCATGCAAAGAGTATATGGGCATCGAAAAGTAAAGCATGCAACTTGCAAGAAAGTAAATGGCAAGAGTTTGGAGGGAGTAAACGCAGTGTTGACACGGAGATTTTTGGCGTGGTTCCGATTGGTGGTGCTATCGTACATCCATGTTGATGGAGACTTCAACCCACGAAGGTAACGATTGCACGAGTCCATGGAGGGCTCCATCCATGAAGGGTCCACGAAGAAGCAACCTTGTCTATCCCACCATGGCCATCACCCACGAAGGACTTGCCTCACTAGGGTAGATCTTCACGAAGTAGGCGATCTCCTTGCCCTTACAAACTCCTTGGTTCAACTCCACAATATTGACGGAGGCTCCCAAGTGACACCTAACAAATCTAGGTGACACCACTCTCCAAAAGGTAATAGATGGTGTGTTGATGATGAACTCCTTGCTCTTGTGCTTCAAATGATAGTCTCCCAAACACTCAACTCTCTCTCACAGATTTGGCTATGGTGGAAAGATGATTTGAGTGGAAATCAACTTTGGGAAGGTGAGAGATCAAGATTCTTGTGGTAGGATTGGAATATCTTGGTCTCAACACATGAGTAGGTGGTTCTCTCTTAGAAAATGAGTAGTGGAAGTGTAGGTATGTTCTGATGGCTCTCCTCATGAATGAAGAATGGGTGGAGGGGTATATATAGCCTCCACACAAAATCTAACTAGTACACACAGATTCCCAAACTCGGTGGGACCGAATCATAAAACTCGATTAGACCGATCCAGGTAAAAATATGAATGTTAGAGTTTTCGGTGGGACCGAATTAGTCATCTCGGTGAGACTGGTGTGCTAGGGTTAGGGCATAACATAATCTCGGTGTGACCGATCGCATAAACTCGGTGGGACCGATTTCAGCAATAGGCACATAGAGGGTTGGTCAGGCAAACTTGGTGGGACCGATTCACTCACTTCAGTGGAACCAAAATGTTACGAAAAGGAAACAGGGAGTTTGCAATGCAAACTCGGTGGGACTGATTTGCTCACTTCGGTGAGACCGAAATGTTACAAAAAGGAAACAGGGAGTTTGCAATCCCATCTCGGTGAGACCGAGATCCCTATCAATGAGATCTAAGTAACTAGGGTTTGTGGCAGTGGCTATGTCAAATGTACTCGATGGCGCCGGATAGATCAAATCGGTGGGGCCGAATTTGACTTTTAGGTTTAGCACATATGTGGATGTGAGAAAGTGGTTGAGGGTTTTGGAGCATATCACTAAGCATTTTGAGCAAGTAAGCCATTAAGCAACACATCATCCCCTTTTAATAGTATTGGCTTTCCTATGGACTCAGTGTGATCTTGGATCACTAAAATGAAAATGTAGAGTCTTGAGCTTGAAGCCAATATTTGTCCTTAGCATTTTGAGGGGTCCACATCTCTAGTCCATGCCATGCCAACCATTGAACTTTCTGAAATGATCATCTTGAAAGAGCATTAGTTCAATGAACTATATGTTGTTAAGAATTACCAAAACCACCCAGGGATTAGTTGCACTTTCAATCTCCCCCTTTTTGGTAATTGATGACAACATATAGATCAAAACTTCGACAAATGATAATAAGAATGAAATATGTCATCGCTTTGAGAAGTATGTGATAAGTAAGAGCTCCCCATAAATTTGTGCGTTGTTTAAAATTTGCTTTGGACTGCAAATGCACAATCTGTTAGGATCATGGGTTACTCTTTCATGTCACATGCAACTTGGTGGAGCGCTCAAAATGATAAGAAATAAGAACAATCACTCATCACCAAGGCAAAGTGAATGATCATACAAGAGATAGATAATGTCATCATTCAAGCAGAAGCATTAAGTATAGTATGATCAAACACATGATCATATAATGTATCTCACACATAGGCATAAAGTATGTCAACCAAGCAAGCAAAACAAATAAGTAGCTAAAAGAAGCAAATCTCTCTCTCTCTCTCTCTCTCTCTCTCTCTCCGAAGCCTACGATCTATACACTTTCTCCCCCTTTGGCAACAAGTTACCAAAAAGCTCGAAAATGCATAGTGCTATGCGTCTCTCTAGGCTTGATCTTCGGAAGGAGGTGTTGATATGACTCCAAGGACAAACGCATCAGTTGAAGATGTTGGAGCTGGAGGGGTTACTACTGGAGGGGCAATTGGAGCTATGGGAGCTGTGGTTGCTGGTGCTGAAGCTGTTGCTCTTGTGTCTGGCACTGGCATTACTGTAGACCTCTAGCCTCTAGGTACTCTGTGGAACACCTGTGTAGTTGCTTTGCCCGTCCTCTCCTCTGCTTCTTCCTGGAGTTCTTCAACTAATGTCTGTATCTCAGTCACTTTCAAGTCCAGATCATAGAATTTTGTGTAAATGATCCTCTCCAAGCTCTCCTAGTTTTGAGTCAGGTGGCCAGTCCTTTCTCAATCCTCATGGTAGATTGAATCATAAATCCAACGTGGTCTTGCTTTGACTTGAGAAACACTTCTGAAGCTTCCACAACAGTGGGCATCTTTGTTGCTTTCTTTGCTTTGGCTTTCTCCTTCTTCTCATGAGCTTCAACTGAAGTGGGATCTTCAGCATCCATGATAACTGTGTTGTCCTCAATGTCAGGCAACAAAGCACTCCCTTTTTCATCTTGGAATTGATCAACATTTAAATGTGTGGTGCATACCCACATGATCTTTTCTAGTCAGCTGCTGTCCTCTTGATTGTCTCAACAATCAAGCTCATAACCTTGAACTTTTGTGGCACAACATCAAACAACTCTAACAAGTTGATGGAATGGCCTCTGATCATCCTGTGATCTCTAGATTTGGGCAACATAGTGTGCCTCAATATGGTGTTTATGGTGGCCAAACCAGACAACAAGTAGTAGACTGACCCAAACTTGTGTGTCTCCAAGGCCTTATCTGGAAATACTTATACATATTGGCCATGGAGTTATGATCCTTCTTCTTCTCAGCATAGACATCAATGCCATTCTCTTCTTCTCCAGGTGCATTTATGATCTTGGCCCATTCATCAATTGTAGATTGGTGCCTCTGACCTTCAGTCATCCACACTATCCTTCCATCAGGATAAAAATGAGCTGTTGAGTAGAATTACATAATGAGCTCATCATTCCACTTTGTCAACTCTTGACCAACAAAGTCATCAACACCATTGGACTTGAAGCTATCATGCACTCCTGGGAAATGATCTACATTTGCATCAATGTATTTCCAATCAACCCATCTCATGTCACTTACAATGGGCTTCTTGTCCAACAAAACTGTCTCATAAAAATCTTGTTGCTCTTTGGTGTGGAACCTGTAGTCCATTGCAGTCCTCCTCCTCACATCATATGGATCTGCTTGTCTCCATCTTCTCAGACCTGCATCCTTTTCTCTCCTTCATGTTTTCAGCTACTGAGTGATTGTCATTATGGTCTGGAATCTTAGGTTTGAGCTTTCTGAGCACTGGGCTTCAGCATCTTCTGCAGCTTCAGGCACTGGGGCCTTGTTCTTCGCTATTGCAGGTATGTTCCCGGTGCTTCTCTTGGAGGTGTCTTGGTGGCTTGAGCTGGAGCTTTGGGGGCTATCTTGGGCTTTGAAGGAGCTGCCCCAGACTTGATGGCATCCCCCATCAGCTTCTATGACTTAGCAGGAGGTGCTTGTGCAGCAACCTCTTCTTCCTCTTCCTCCTCACAAGCAAAGTCTCTCCCCATGGATGGATTTCCAAGCACTCTAGAAGTGGTTTTCCTGAATCTCTTCTCCCCTTCTTCACCTGATATTTGCTCAAGTGAGAATGTCATGGTCTTTTGAGTTTCTCCCCTGGCCTTAGACATAGGAACTCTCCTGGCAGGGGCTTCGCATTCTTTCCTGGCTTGGTGGAAGCAGCATCACCATATTCTTTCTTTAGCACTTTCTTCTTTGAGCTGACTTCCTCAATCTCAAAGTCTTCATCTTCAGAGTCTGATGTTTTCTTCTTTCTTTGCCTAGTCTGAGCCTTAGGCAGGTTACTTGGAGTGCTCCTGCTTCCTTCATCATAGGTTCCAAAGGGACTAGTGCCCTCACTCAAGTCCGTGTGCTCCTCTGACTTGTTTTGACTATCACTTTGATCAAACATTCTGCACAGCAAATTGAGAGTTGACCCTGTGAATAGCTGTAGATGAGATAGAGTAGATGAGCATCACAAAGTGCAGAGTTTTTGCAAAAAGAGTGAGTCAAAAAATTAGTTTTAGTTTTCTACAGGAAGCATTTCGGAGCTACCGATTTGTAAAACTC
This sequence comes from Triticum aestivum, assembly GCF_018294505.1. Taxonomy (NCBI): domain Eukaryota; kingdom Viridiplantae; phylum Streptophyta; class Magnoliopsida; order Poales; family Poaceae; genus Triticum; species Triticum aestivum. The sequence continues at coordinate 121,872,452 of NC_057804.1, forward strand.
GGTGACACCGAAGCAACTTTGGAGTCTAAACGTGTGGAATTGGTCAGACCGAGACACAGTTCGGTGACTCCGAGTTTGCTAGGGTTTCACAAAGTCCTGGTATGGGTTACACCAATTTGCAACTTTTGATCAGACCAAAAATCACTTGTGCACTAGCCTAAGCCAAATCGGTGGGACCGGCTCCTACAATTCGGTCGGTCCGAGATGAGTCCGGCAGAAACCTAACCTCAAATCTAATCTAGAGGATGTTTTCTGTGGATGGATCAATCTCATACTTGGAAATAAACATGGCATTGCCTTTGTGCTAGGAATTGGTGTTAAAAGAAAGCACGAGGAGTTGAGCTCATACCCTAGCTTGGCGATGAGCTTGCTACGGCGGCAACGGAGGGGAGGATTTTCGTTGATGGCGGCGGAGACCAATGGCGGGAGGTCGTTGGCGACGAGAAGACGATCCGGAGACCCAGGCGGCAGAGCAGGACACGCGCGGGCGAAGAGGTTTTGGAGAAATTTCCAAATTCTGACCCGTCAGTATATATATATATGCTGGCACTATCGGTGTGACGGAGTGGAACAACTCGGTGGCACCGAGATGCAGAATTGCAAGTGGTTACTGCAACTCGGTGAGACTGAAAAGTTCTAATTGGTTGCACTGAGATTGAAAACTTGATCAACCAAGTGAACTCGGTGTGACCGAAATGGAGGAGTCGGTCAGGCCGAAATACATAGAGAGATTTTGGAAGTTTTAAGTCTATGACAAAAAGGGACTCCAAGTGCTCCTCACACAGAGGGTTTGAATTTGACTTATATCAAACTTTGTGATGTAGAATGAATAGAGTTTGAGAAGAGAAAAGCATAGATAGCTAGAGGAAGTTCTTAGGCATTCTTGTCCATCCATTTGGCAAAAATAGGAAAATCCAAACAATCAAAGCAACAAATGTATGTCCTCGAATGAGAAAAATATGCAACCAACATGCTCACACAATAAAATAGCAAATGAAATATGTGGCAAAGCATGCACAATCACTCTAGCATCTATCAAGCAATTGGCGAGGACTAGGTCATCTTTATATGAGTATATTGACTTAGGAGTCAAATGAGAACATTTTATCATAGGTCGTACTCATCGTTTAAGAACAAGTGGGGTTACCACTTTTACATAAAGCATTGTTGTGTTCACGCCATTAGAGTTGCTTTAGCTCAATTCTTAGAGTAAATCTCCCCCTAGATGTGATATCCCCCCTTAGAGGGATGAACTAACCTTGGGTTCTGCCGATGATGACTTCATGTAGATATCGAAGATGTGGATGTTCATTGTTGATGTAGATCATTTGAAGCAATCCATTGGAGTGAGTTGCACTTTCAATACCTACATGGGTTAGTCCCACAAGGAACAAACAAGGATATACATACACATAGAGTGAAGCACACACATGATGATGTCCATGATAGCATTAGGTTACCTTGTCCCTTGTCTTTCCAACAAGAGGGTTTGTGACTCCTTGATCTAGTGCAAGATGTGGAAGTTGTTTGCACTTATCCTTGACAAAATGAATATGAGTGAAGTATGTTGGCGGAGTCACCCTCAAGAACTCTCTAGTTCTTATTCTTCGGGATCCACATCATCTTGACGGGAATCCTTGGGGTTGTAGATGTACTTGATGAAGTAGAACTTGATGTAGTCTTGGGAACCCACTTGACCAAGGCCTTCGGAGCATCTTAAAATGTATCAATCTCCTCTTGAAGCTTGTCCTTGCCTTTTAGCTTGTGGTCTTGTGGTGGAAGATCATCTTGAGCTTGTGTCCCTTTGAAGGAAGTAGGGTCATACTTCTCTTGTTGAGGAACAAACTTCGTCTTGGGGTATTGATCTTCTTCCCACTCAACTCCATTGGTGTTGAACTTTTGTTCAAAACCAACACCTTGATTCTTCCGGTGCCTTCCTTGCTTGTGTACAATTTCCTCAAATTGCTTACTTCCGGCAAGGCTTTTGTAAACACCTTTCTCTATAATTCCCTTCAATAAGCTATTTTCTTGCTCAAGTGTGTCGGTGTACAAAAATAGGGGCTCTCTTTTGCACCCCTTTACTTGTGCACGAGCAGTCAGAGCCGCGCCCACGACCACACTTAGCAGGGCAGAAGAGGGAAGCCAACGCTACAAGGCAATCAAAGCAATGCCAAGATGGAGATACAAGGATCAAGAGGGCAAGGCAGACTCCCCCAGCAAGACCCTTGCCGGGGCGGCTCCCGCAGCCCCGGCAAGAGCCTTGCGGGGGCAACTTGCCCAATGCCAATGGAGCGCGCCACCCTTGATCCTAGGGGTTCCAACACCACCAACCACATTGGAACCAAGGCTCGGGAGGCGCCTCCATGGTGGCATGCAGATCTTTGTGAAGATCATAAGCACAAGATCAGATGAGGACCAGAAGACGATGATCCTCAGCAAGATCCTTGCCAAGGAAATCCACGAGACCTCCGGCAAGATCCTTGCCGGGGACGACAACGATGCCACGGCAAGACCCTTGCCGGGGCCCCGACAAGACCCTTGCCGAGGACATCAGCAGGGCCACGGCCAGGCGCGCACCTGCCAAGGCTCCACCGCCTTTCCCATGCAGCTGCCAGCCTAGCGAGCTAGGTGCGTACCTGTGTGGCGACGTGCGGCCTCCAGACCAACTCAGCAAGCACCTGCATGGTGGCATGTAGATCTTCGTGAAGACGCTGCCACCGCGCCAGCTCAGCAGCCTGCCAGCCTACATGGCACTACACGTCGCGCTGTCCTGGACGCGTGTTGAAGCAAGGCGAAGCGGCGATAGCAAGAAGGGCACGTCGGCAGCGCATTAAATGCGTTTGTCTGACGGGGCCAGAGGATAGACTCAACCACCACATGCACTTTCCACCTCCTGTGTGCCATTGTGGCATCCCCCTTTTTCCTATGAAAGGAGGCCCGAGGCATACGGGAGAGGGATTCAGCTCTTTGGCCCAAGTCACGTATCGTGGCTAGCTCAAGAACACTCAAATACACACCAGAGCAGGACTAGGGTATTACGCATTCTCGCGGCCTGAACTTGGGTAAACGATCTGTGTACTGGCTCTTAGACCCGCCCTTTCCACCGCCCTGCGCCCGCCGACCATAGTAGGGATTCCTGTGATCCCATAGGTGTTATTTCCACCGACACCTTTGGCGCGCCGGGTAGGGGGCACAGTTGTGAGGATCCGGTCTAGCAGCTCTTCGTCGCCATGGCTTCCAAGGAAGAGGGCGACCAAACGGACGGCATCGTTGGCGGATGCGGTGAACGCTCGCGCGGTGACAGAAAAGCTAAGTCACGCAAAACTTTGAGCAACTCTTTTTATATAAGGTTATTCTCCTTGGAGATCCTTCCCTCTGTATGAGAAACCTGCACGCAATGGGGCCCTTCCACTATTGGCAACTCCTTTGTCCTATTTCGAGTCTGCTCAACAGTTCGAACGACTGCATCGAGAACGGCAGGGTGGCCTTCCGCTATTGGCAATGCTCTTGTTCTGCCTTGAGTCCGCTCGATAGTTCGGGCGGCCGCGCTGAGAATGGTAAGGTAGTTCTCTTGGCAGCAAGCACACCCGGCAGGCTATTGGGGATCCATCCTCGAGGCGCCGCGGCTTGGGTTTATGTGCCGGCAAGCCTACCCAAATTAACGTAGGGTGGACATACAGAGAGAGATCAAATTGGAAATAACATGCATTGTCTCAAAAGTACCGGAGAATTATATTACATCAATTGTTGCTGCGGTTCTAACTAAAGATATAAATTGTCTTGGTCGTGAACCTGCAACGGCGATGAGAAACAGGGTGCCTAATCCTGGCGCTGGCCTTCAATCCTCTCGATTCCGTCGACACGGCCGATGATGGGCTTGATAAGCTCCTCGAGCGGCGCGAGGTCCACATCCTCCGGCAAGCTCTCTAGCGCGGCGTCAAAGTCAAGGTTGGGGTACCAGTACGCCACCTTGGTGAGGACCTTGGTCATGGCACCCCGGCAAAGCTGCGGGCCTCATTGGCCAGAGAGCTTGCTCTGTTAGAGCGAAACTGCTCCAGGGCTCCAAGAACGCCCTTAAAGAACAGGGTCAGCTTGGCATTGGGGCTCACGTTCGGCTCTGGAGCGTACCTCACGTTCGCCATCCCCATTGCAGCCAACTTCTCGGTGATCCTGCCAGCAACGTCGGCGAGGCGGCTGATCCAGAGGTTTTCGCCCTTCACGAAATCTTTGTGGTTGGTGGCGTCATACTTCCGCAGCTACCTCTCCTTCTCCAGATTCTTGGTCAGGGTCTCCTCTCAGGCCCTGACCTCCGAAAGCGTCCCCTCAAGGCTCTCCGGCTTCACCTTAAGATTGTTGACGGAGTTGTTGGCTTGGGTGAGTAGCTCGGCCTTGCCGAGGACCATGGACTACGCCTCCGAAAGGCGCCATTGAGCGTGTCCTTCTCCTTCACCAGCTCCTGGGCCTTGTCCTTCAGGCCGTCCCGCTCCACCTCCAGCTCCTTCACCTTGTCGCCATGGACCAGGGCTTGAGCATCGAGTGCCTCCTTGTGCCTCTGCTCCAACTCCCGGGTCTGCTGCGCGACGAGCTTCTCGACCTGCTCATCCTTGCCGCGGAGTGTGGCGGCGAGCGCCGCCTCACGAGTGACGAGGTCCTCCTCCTGGGAGTTCAGCTCGGCCTGGTGCTGGTGCCGGGCGGCCTCGGCCCTGGCGGCATGTTCCCTCGCCGCCTCCTAGGCCTTCTTGATGTCGGCCTGCTTCATGATGAGCTCCTGCTTGTGCTCGGTCAGCTGATATTGGGCGGCCTTCAGCTCTTCGTGGGCCTGGCAGAACCAGGCCTGCGTCTCGGCGACGTGCTCCTCGAGATCCGTCTCTGCCTTGTCCGCCGCCGCCGCCCTGGACTTCACCTTGTCCAGACGGGCGCGGTGGAGCGCCTAGAGCTTCCAGAAGCTGGCGCCCATGGCCCGTAGAAGTTGTTCCTCTTGGGAACCGCCGCCACTAGCGCTCGGTTCATCGACAACCTCGAGCCCGGCGGTGGCGAGCGCCTCGTCGTCACACACTTCCCCCTTGGCTGGCGCCCTGGTGCCCGCCGTCCCTGTAAGGTGGACGAATAGGTCGTCGCCCACCTTCAAGTACCTGCCCGATCCAGAGGCTGCAGTGGAGGAGGGTTGGTCATCGACCACCCCCTCCTCGGCAGCGGCCTTGTCGGCCTCCCCGGTAGGCCCCTTGCAGGCCTCCTCGGCAGCGCCCTTGTCGGCCTCCTCGGCGGCAGCCTTGCCGGTCCCTCCGGCAGGCCCCCCTGGCGGCAGCCTCAGTAGTGGTCTCGGCGGCCTCCTTAGTGGCAATCTTGTCAGCCTCGGCCTTGACGTCCTTGGCGACCTCCGTGATGACAGCGTCGATGTCCTCCTGGTCCGCCGAGGGAGGATCTGGATATCGAGAAGGGAAAATGAGGCAAAGCCAAGACCAAGAAAAAAAACAGGGACAGAAAGCAAACGACTTACCCTTGCCGGGCTCGGAAGAAGTGGCCCCCTCCCCTCCAACATCTGCCGCCGGGACGGAGCCGTCAGCGCCCATGTCCGCCTTTGTCCTCCTCCTCCATGCGCATGGGCTCGGTGCTTGGCGCCATTGCCAGGGACGCCCCTCGGGGCAGCGTGGTTGATGGGGGCGGCGTGTTGGGGTGGCCCTCTGCGGCTCCTCCTGCCGCCGTCTTCCTCCTGCAGCCATGGCAAGGTCAGTGCCAAAGGATTGTACCCCAACGCACATTAATAAGGAGTGAGTTGTGGACGCACGCTGGGGGCTGAGACGGGGGTTGCACCGGGGGCTGTTGTCTGGGCTGATCTCCACCACCGGCGTGCGTGAAGCACCGGCCCGGGGCTGGTCGCCCGTCGACGCCCTGGCCCTCTTCGCCACCCTATGGGCCAGCGTCTCCCTGTCTTTGCAAAGACGAAAACAGGTCAAGAAAGGCGGCGCGGTCAGAAAGAACGGAGGTGACGATGGGCAGACACTCACTCGTCCTCCGCCTCCTCTCCCACTGCCTTCCTTTTCCTCCTTGGGCTGAGAGACCCAAAATCAAAGACGACCTCCATGTCGGCATCTGCGGGAGGAGGGGAAGGGGATGGAGTCCGGTAACGCTTGGACGAAGAAGCGGCGGTCGCTTTCTTCTTCGCCATCACGGTCTTCGTCGCCTTCTTCGCTGTCGCGGCCCTCGTCTGGCGCACGGACTGCCCCTGGGCCCCTTGCCACAGTTCGATCCTGCCGGGCCGGACCGGCTTGCTAGAGCTGGCGTTCCATAGGACGCGCCTTTTCTCTGTGGCCGGAGGGTTGTCAGCCATGACCTCTTCCTTGGTCGACTCCTCAACCGCATCCTCCACAAGGGGGCCTCTGTGTTGATGCCGCTGGCCTCCCCGACAGACCCCGCCCACTGGGCGAGCTCCCTCTCCTCCGCGACCGCGTCGGCCTCATCCTCCATGCCGCCAGCGCTGCCGGCCTCCCTGGCGAGCTCCACCTCCGCCACCCTAGCGGCGATGTAGTCCAGCTCCGCCTGGATGGTGTCCTTGATGAGAAGCGGCTCGTCGTGGTCATAGCCCTCCAATAAGTTGTCGAAGAACTCCTGCACCTCGCGTGCCGGGGGCTCGGCCCAGGACGGGTCGAGTCCGTGCCCTTTGAAGATCGGCATCATGTCGAGGATGGCGGACTGGCAAGAATTGTTGCTCAACGGGAACACACCTGATGGCAACCCAAACAGGGGCCCCTTGATGACCTTGCCGGCCTTCGCGGCCCTGCCGGTCCTCTCCACCCTGCTGTTGCTGAACACATCGAGCTGAAAGAGCCTTTGGCAGAAATGGGCGTGCCCCATCACCGTGAAATTATGCTTCAAGCCGGGGCGAAGCCTCATGATGTCGGCCTAAAAGAATCGAGAAGAGGTGTCTAGAGGGGGTGGGGGTGATTAGACACTAAGTACCAAAAGATGCAGTTTTTAATTTCTTTAAATTGAAGTGGAGTTTTGGCACAAGTTTAACAATCACAATACATATCAAGCAAGCATGCACAGAGTATATGAGCAGCAGAAAGTAAAGCATGCAACTTGCAAGAATGTAAAGGGATGGGATTGGAGTGTGCAAACGCAATTGGAGACACGGATGTTTTTGTCGTGGTTCCGATAGGTGGTGCTATCGTACATCCACGTTGATGGAGACTTCAACCCACGAAAGGTAACGGATGCGCGAGTCCATGGAGGGCTCCACCCACGAAGGGTCCATGAAGAAGCAACCTTGTCTATCCCACCATGACCGTTGCCCACGGAGGACTTGCCTCACTAGCGGTAGATCTTCACGAAGTAGGCGATCTCCTTGCCCTTACAAACTCCTTGATTCAACTCCACAATCTTGTCGGAGGCTCCCAAGTGACACCTAGCCAATCTAGGAGACACCACTCTCCAAGAAGTAACAAATGGTGTGTTGATGATGAACTGCTTGCTCTTGTGCTTCAAATGATAGTCTCCCCAACACTCAACTCTCTCTCACAGGATTTGGATTTGGTGGAAAGAAGATTTGAGTGGAAAGCAACTTGGGGAAGGCCAGAGATCAAGATTCATATGGTAGGAATGGAATATCTTGGCCTCAAGACAAATGTAGGTGGTTCTCTCTCAGAAAATGTAAGTTGGAAGTGTAGGTTCATTCTGATGGCTCTCTCCATGAATGAATAGGAGGTGGAGGGGTATATATAGCCTCCACACAAAATCCAACCGTTACACACAACTTGCCAATCTCGGTGGGACCGAATTGATAAACTCGGTCGAACCGATTCAGCAAATCTAGTGACCGTTAGGATTTTCGGTGGGACCGACATGCAACTCGGTAGGACCGATATGGTTAGGGTTAGGGAATAACGTAATCTCGGTGTGACCGATTACACAAACTCGGTGAGACCGATTTTGGTAATAAGCTAACTAGAGAGTTGGTCAGGTAAACTCGGTGGGACCGATTCGCTCATTTCTGTGAGACCGATATGTTACGAAAGGGAAACAGAGAGTTTACATTGCAATCTCGGTAGGACCGATTACGCAAACTCGGTGAGACCAATTTTAGTAATATATCCATATAGAGAGATTATAATCCCATCTCGGTGAGACCGAGATCCCTATCAGTGAGACCGATTTACCTAGGGTTTGTGGCAGTGGCTATGACATCTAAACTCGGTGGCGCCGGATAGAAAGAATCGTTGGGGCCGAGTTTGAATTTGGGTTTAGGTCATATGTGGATGTGAGAAAGTAGTTGAGGGCTTTGGAGCATATCACTAAGCATTTTGAGCAAGAAAGCCATTAAGCAACACCTCATCCCTCCTTGATAGTATTGGCTTTTCCTATAGACTCAATGTGATCTTGGATCACTAAAATAGAAAATGTAGAGTCTTGTTCTTGGAGCTTGATCCAATCCTTTGTCCTTAGCATCTTGAAGGGGTTCCACATCCTCTAGTCCATGCCACGTCATTGTTGAACTTATCTGAAACATACTAGATAAAAATGTTAGTCCAACAAGAGATATGTTGACATTAATTACCAAAACCACCTAGGGAGCACTTGTGCTTTCAATCTCCCCCTTTTTGGTAATTGATGCCAACATACATCAAAGCTTTAGATAAAGATATAGAGAATAGCAAGTAAAGCATTGGAAAGACATGTAACATGCATAGGCTCCCCCTACATGTATGCAATCATGTGAATATGGAATATAGGAGCATGTGAATGCATAAACATGATAGAGTAAGCAATGTGTTACATGTATGTTGGCTATATGGATCAGAGCAAATGATGTGAACATGGGAAAATGTACCTTCATGCTCATGAGTCCTTCTTGCAAACAGTATGTACATCAGCAAGAATTCCTCATACACATGACTGTGATGCATATACTTACCTTGTGGTCTTGAGTTGGCTTAGGATGGAATGAACCTGCGTAAACAAGGTTAGATAACACAGATACACCTACTGGCCAGAGCAAACAAAAGAAACCACAAGAGTACCAAGACTGGGATGACATGTAGAGTGAGTACTAAGTACCACATTGGATATAGACATGTCCCCATAGGTAAAGATGTGCAATGAATTCAAGGAATTTCTTTCCCTTAGATGTCTTGCTCCCCCTGAATCTAGCATGGGATACTAGGAGAAGATAGGGAACAGAAAATCAGAGCAAAATCAGAGCTCAAAGAAAATAAACAGAGCTAATGCAAACAAGCAATTATGAACATGTCTTTCCCCTCTTGAAGACATGTGACTTCTCTCCTCTTGAATACCAAGCATCTTGGGTCCTTGATGATTACTCTTTCTCCCCTTGAGTATTCTCTCACCCTATAGATGTGATTAAGCTTTGATGTGATCTATCTCTCCCCCTTTGACATCAATTTCCAAGAAGGGTTCTTCTGGATTTTTGTCATGATGGGTTTGGTCCTTGAGTCAGAACAAAGTAGTAAGTTGAATGTGATGCTGGTCGAGGACAAGAGTCATTGAGTGGAGCTGGATCAAAAGGAATGCAGAAACAAGTGGCAAGCTATCTTTCCTGTAGTGAAATCGGTAACACCGAGTTGTATGGTTCGGTTGTACCGAAAGGATTCCGTTGGACCGAAGGCATCAGACCGTTGAGAATGAGTTCATCGCAGAGAAACACTTGTCACCTCAGCTCACTGGACAAGTAAGATCTCACAAGGATTTGCAAGGAATTAACTGAAAGATTTGCAATGAATTGGATGCAGGGAATGCAGAACAAAATAGAAAAGAAGAGAAATCTAGATGAAGTTTTTTTTGAAAGGGGAAACAAATATGCACGAGACAAATGCAAGAGCATAGAAAAGAACACAAGAGAACTTCATCTAGAATTGGTCGGCAACAAAGTCACCTATGTTAGAGTATATTGACTTAGGAGTCAAGTGAGATCACTTGATCATAGGTCATACTCATCGTTTAAGCTCAAAATGGGGTTACCATTTTTCGTTTAAGCATCTTGATGTATTCACATCTTGTCGAGTTGCTTTGACTCATGACTTGGAGTAAAGCTTCTCTAATATGGAATAACATACCTTGGGTGGTGGTGTTGATCGTGATCATGTAGTTGAACTTGTGTGGGTTGCTCAAGGTTGATGTAGCTCATCAAGAGTTGGGAGAACCACTTGGAATTTGAGTTCATCTACCTACATGGGTTAGTTTTTGCAAGGAAGAGCACTTGTGTATCCAAAATGACAATCATGAAACTCAACATAGAATTTGTCAGAGGATATGTTTGAATGGTTTCGTGCTTCCTTGTCTTCAACCACCATTATGTAGAGACTTGGTGATGTAGAGATTGCTCAAGATGTGAATGAGTTGCAATCTCATATATTTAGATTCATCCAAGTTCCTACAAGGGTTAGATAACATGCAAGGTGCAAATATATCCAAGACATAAGACTTACATCATAAGAGAAACATCAATGATTAGTCATAGGCTCATGCCTTGCATGTATCAAATGGAGTTACTACTCCAAGTTTGAAGCATCAATGATGTTCAATTCACCTCTTAACCTGCAAAACACTTTATCATCAAGTGGTTTAGTGAATATATCTACCAATTGCTTTTTGGTGCGAACATGCTTAAGATTAATGTCCCCTTTGGCAATATGATCTCGAATGAAATGATGACGAACTTCAATATGCTTAGTACGAGAATGTTGCACCGGATTGTGAGCAATCTTAATAGCACTTTCATTGTCACAAAGTAATGGAACATGTTTCACATATATCCCATAGTCTTTAAGAGTTCTGGTCATCCAAAGCAATTGAGCACAACATGAACCAGCGGCAATGTATTTCGCTTCGGCGGTGGACAAGGATACTGAGTTTTGTTTCTTGGAATACCAAGATACAAGAGATCTACCAAGAAATTGACAAGTACCCTAAGTGGACTTTCTATCAACCTTGTCACCGGCATAGTCCGAGTCGGAGTAGCCAACAAGATCGAAAGATGCCCTCTTTGGATACCAAATGCCAAAGTTTGGTGTATGCATTAAGTATCTCACTATCCTTTTCACGGCCTTATGATGACATTCTTTAGGAGAAACTTGATATCGTGCACACATGCACACACTTAGCATAATATCGGGACGTGAAGCACATAGATATAACAATGAACTAATAATAGAGCGATAAACCTTTTGATCGACCGGTTCACCATCTTTGGTCAAATCAAGATGTCCGCTAGTAGGCATGGGTGTGGTCATACCTTTGCATTCTTGCATATTGAACTTCTTTAATAAGTCCTTGGTGTACTTAGTTTGAGAGACAAAGGTACCTTCCTTAGTTTGCTTGATTTGCAAACCAAGAAAGAATTTGAGTTCACTCATCATAGACATCTCAAACTTCTCTGACATTAGCTTTCCAAACTTTTCACTAAAATGACGGTTAGTCGAACAAAATATAATATCATCGACATAAATTTGGCACACAAATAGTTTTCCATTAACCCTTTTAGTAAAAAGAGTAGAATCTATTTTTCCAATTTCAAAGCCTTTTTCAATAAGGAACTTGGTCAAGCATTTATACCAAGCTCTAGGAGCTTGTTTAAGACCATAAAGAGCTTTGTGAAGTTTGTAAACATGATCAGGTTTCTTAGGATTAACAAAGCCGGGAGGTTGCTTAACATAAACTTCCTCCTCTATTTCACCATTTAGAAAAGCACTTTTAATGTCCATTTGGTACAAGGTGATATCATGGTGATTAGCATAGGCAAGTAAGATGCAAATGAACTCAAGTCTAGCAACGGGAGCATATGTCTCACCATAGTCCATACCTTCGACTTGTGTGTAGCCTTGGGCGACGAGACATGCTTTGTTGCGAACTACTTGTCCATCTTCATCTTGCTTGTTGCAAAACACCTATTTGGTACCGATGATGTTGTGGTTGTTGTCGAGCTTCTCAACCAATGTACAAACTTGATTTCTCTCAAAGTTGTGTAGCTCTTCATGCATGGCATTTATCCAATCCGGATCTTCCAATGCTTCTTCAACCTTCATAGGTTCAATTCTAGAGATGAATGAATAGTGTTCACAAAAGTTAGCTAGACGAGTTTTAGAGCGAGTGATTCTCCCGGTTTGGATATCATTGTAGATTTGCTCGACGGGATGGTCTTTAGCAATTCTTGCTCGAACTCGTGAAAGCTTTTTCTTGGATCTTGGTTGAACATCTTCTTCATCTTGTTCTTCTTCTTGGCCTTCTTCATTGTTGACGTTGTCATTCTCTTGTCGTGGTGGAGAAGGAGGTTGTTAGCGTTCATCTTGGTGCACTTCCTCGTTTTCTTCATCTTGGTGTGTCCCACTTGTGGATGCTTCCATATCAACTCTTGGTTCACCTTGTCGTGAGGCAGAAGCTTCCACTTGGACGGATGAGGTACTCTCCTTCACCTCCGTTGGACGAATCTTGCCAATAGAGAAGTCTTGGATTGCTTTCGAGGGGTCTTTGTCTCCTACATTAATTGGCAATTGCTCTACTTGCGAGCCGTTAGATTCATCAAACTTCACATCTACTGTCTCTTCAACCTTTCGGTGAAATTGTTGTAGACATGGTAAGTGTGAGAGTTTGAGCCATAACCAAGTAGGAAACCTTCATGATACTTAGGAGCAAATTTAGAACGATGATGCTTATCAAGAATGTAGCACTTTGAGCCAAATACTCGAAAGTATCCAACTTGGGGTTTGTTACCAGTGAGGAGCTCATATGCCGTCTTGCCGAGTAGCTTGTGAAGATACAAGCGATTTGTTGCATGACAAGCTGTCTCAACCGCTTCCGCCCAAAAGTGCTTCAGCGTCTTGTACTCATCAAGCATCGTTCTTGCCAATGCGATGAGTGCCCGGTTCTTCATCTCAACAACTCCATTTTGTTGACGTGTCTACGTAGCCGAGAACTCATGTGAAATCCCTTCTTCGTCAAGAAAGGTGTCCACATTTGCGTTCTTGAACTCCGTTCCGTTGTCGCTGTGAACCTTCTTGATCTTCACTTCAAATTGATTCTGGGCCTTCCTAGTGAAGTTTTTGAAGATCTTTTGGACCTGCGATTTATCATCGAGAAAGAACACCCACGTAAATCTTGAAAAATCATCAACTATAACTACACCAAAAGAATTTCCACCGAGACTTTTGTAGGCGTTGGGAACAAAAAGATCCATGTGAAGTAGCTCGAGTGGCCTCCTTGTGGTCATGATGTTCTTCACGGGATGCCTTCCTCCAACATGTTTACCTGCCTGACAAGCGCTGCAAAGTCTATCCTTATCAAATATGACATCATTAGCGCCAAGGATATGATTTCCTTTAATAAGCTTGTCAAGGTTTCGCATGCCAACATGACCTATTCGTCTATGCCATAACCAGCCTTTAGAGGATTTAGCGATTAAGCAAGTTCTAGGTTGAGCCTTTTTAGTGAAATCAACAATGTAAAGATCACCTCTGTGTATACTAGTAAAGACCATTTTATCATTATCTCTATGAAACACTTGGCAATATACTTCAGTAAATAGGACATTAAAACCGAAATCAGCAAGTCTAGATACTGAAAGTAAGTTGTAGCCAAGAGATTCAACGAGCATGACATTTTGTATGGAGCTATCATCTGATATGGCCACCTTACAGAGGCCAACCACCTTACCCTTTGAGTTGTCACCGAAAGTGACATACTTTCGAGGACCATCATTTTCAGCAAGCTCACGAAACATGTCTTTATCTCCGGTCATGTGATTGGTACATCCACTATCAAGAACCCATTCCTTTCCTCCTGCCATATATCCCCGAAGATTTGCCATAAGACCAAAGTGTCTCATTGCATCATCAAGATCAAAGTCACTATCATCATCCTCATCATAGTATCCATGTTCAACATCGTCAAGTGGTGGATCAAATCCTCGAGGGGGTGATTTGTTAGAGTGAGTTTGACAATGATCTTCTTTATGAATTTTAATAGCTTTAGAAATAATATCACTAACAATTCCAACATCTCCTTTGGCACACATAAGGTTTGTAAGCTCAAATAGACAATCACCAAACATAGGATCATTGGAATTCATCTTACTCAAGGCAATAGACTTATGGAGAATTTCATCTAGATTTTTCAAGGAATAATTTGGAAAACGTTTGAGGGAGTCCTGGATTAGGGGGTGTCCGGATAGTCGGACTACCATCATCAGCCGAACTATCATCGGCCGGACTATCATCATCGACCGGACTCCAAGACTATGAAGATGCAAGATTGAAGACTTCGTCACGTGTCCGGATGGGACTTTCCTTGGCGTGGAAGGCAAGCTTGGCGATACGGATACGTAGATCTCCTACCATTGTAACCGACTCTATGTAACCCTAGCCCTCTCCGGTGTCTATATAAACCGGATGGCTCTAGTCCGTAGGACAACAACAACAACCATTACAATCATACCATAGGCTAGCTTCTAGGGTTTAGCCTCCTTGATCTCGTGGTAGATCCACTCTTTTAAACATTCACAATATCAATATCAATCAAGCAGGAAGTAGGGTTTTACCTCCATCAAGAGGGCTCGAACCTGGGTAAAACATCGTGTCCCTTGTCTCCTGTTACCATCCGCCTAGACGCACAGTTCGGGACCCCCTACCCGAGATCCACCGGTTTTGACACCGACATTGGTGCTTCATTGAGAGTTCCTCTGTGTCGTCACCGATAGGCTTGATGGCCTCCTCAATCGACAACGACGCAGTCCTGGGTGAGACTTTTCTCCCCGGACAGATCTTCGTATTCGGTGGCTTCGCACTGCGGGCCAACTCACTTGGCCATCTGGAGCAGATCGAAAGCTACGCCCCTGGCCATCAGGTCAGGTTTGGAAGCCTAAACTTCACGGCCGATATCCGTGGGGACTTGATCTTCGATGGATCTGAGCCACAGCCAAGCGTGCCACGCTGCCACGACGGGCACGACCTAACTCTACCGCCGGACAGCACCTTGGAGGCCGCACACGAATCCACCCCGACCCATAGTCCGGAGCCGATCGCACGGATCGAGGACGGATGGCTGGACACCGCCTTGGGAGCTGCAACTTCCACGGCGATGGAGCCGAACACTTACCTTGTCCCGCATAAAGCCCATGACTCCGAGGTGCCGGACCCCCTGCCGGACTACGAACCTCCTGCGCCCCTGCCAATCGAATCCGATTGGGCGCCGATCATGGAATTCACCGCTGCGGACACCTTTCAGCACTCACCCTTCGGCGATATCTTAAATTTGCTGAAGCATCTCTAACTATCCAGAGAGCCCTGGCCGAACTACAGCCAGGATGGTCGGGACGCGGACAATGAAGAAATTCAGAGCCCACCCACCACCCACTTCGTAGCCACCGTCGACGATCTAACCGACGTGCTAAACTACGACTCCGAAGACATCAACGGTATGGACGACGATGCCGGAGACAATCAAGAACCAGCGCCTACAGGGCACTGGAAGGCCACCTCGTCACATGACATACATATGGTGGACACCCCAAAGGGAAGCGATAACGAGGAACAACAGGATGCGGCAGAGGATAATCCCGCCGATAAACAACCAAAACAGCAACGTAGACGCCGCCCTAAGTCCCGCCTCGATCAAAGCAGCATTCCTAACGACCCAGCGATAGAGCAGGGCAAACCAGCGGACGACGAATAGGACGAACCGGATAATCAACCCCTTCACGGAGCAATCAACAGTCCGGACACAACACCGGAGCATAAGAACCTTCACAAAAGACTCGTCGCCACTACAAGAAGTTTGAAGAAGGAAAAACGGAAGCTCAAAACAGCAGAAGACATACTCAGAATGAAGTGGAGCAAAGTACTCAAGACCGCAGACAAATATGGCAAAGGCCATCAAACAAAGAGCTACCCAAAGCGCAAGTTGCTGCCAGAATTTGACGAGGAAGCCATAGAGCCCTCACAGTCAAAAAATAAAGAGGCCGCCTGGCCGGATAGATGGCCAGATGACAGGCCAAAAGCGAAAAGCGGCGCCGCACACAAGCCGACTTATGATCCTAGGAAAACGGACGGCCCAACTAGGTCCATCTACGGGCCAAAAAAGAGGGCCCCAGGAAGTAACACAACACGACAAGTGTTCGAAGACAGCGGCACACCCAAATACAGGGGCGCCGCACACCCGCTATGTTTTACCGATGAGGTGCTGGATCATGAATTTCCAGCAGGGTTCAAACCCATAAACATAGAGGCATACAACGGCACAACAGACCCCGGAGTCTGGATAGAAGATTACATACTACACATACACATGGCTAGAGGAGATGATCTCCACGCCATAAAATACCTACCCCTCAAGCTCAAAGGGCCAGCTCGGCATTGGCTCAAAAGCCTCCCAGAAAACACTGTTGGAAGTTGGGAAGAGCTTGAGGACGCGTTTAGAGCAAATTTTTAAGGGACTTATGTCCGCCCTCCGGATGCAGACGATCTGAGTCATATAACCCAACAGCCCGGAGAGTCAGCGCGCAAATTCTGGAACAGGTTCTGTCGTGGATTTGTCATGGCAGATGTCCTAGCGAAAGGACTTAGTCGTGGAGCCATCGCTACGAGTTTACTTGAAGGGGTTAAAGCGGACACAAAGACACGTGGGGTTTATACTAGTTCGGCCCCTTCGATGAAGGTAAAAGCCTACGTCTAGTTGTGATAGAATTGATGTGGTCTCGATGGCTAGGGAGCAAACAAGCTTCGCCTAGGCCCGAGTTGTGGTTGTCCCTTGAACCGCCGCCGGGTCGTCCCCTTATATACACGGGTGACGCCCGTCGGTCCATAGAGTCCCAGCCGGTTCATATTCGTATCCCGGTCGGTATCTCTCTATTCCTAACTTACAATACAAGCTATACATCAGGTCGGTTTTACTGATATAGATTCTAAACCGACTATAGGCCTTGGGCCTTCACCTGCTTATACCACTATGACGTTAACCCGGCCCAAGTAAGCCGGTTTACGCCCAGTGGTAATATCCCCAACATTAGGCCCCAGATTGATTTGAACTGGTTCATGTCAATCCTTCACACCATCTTGCGTCTTGGATGTCTTCTGTTAATTGGCAAATCTCCATGTTGTCATCATTTTTGGTCACTGTAAACCGGCATGACGTCATCATTTTTGGCTACTATAAACCGGCATGACGTCATTATGAAATTCATAACGCCCTCTTAATGACAGCTCCTGGATTCGCGCGTTTGACCTAGCTCAGTTGCCTTATAAATAAGACCGAAGGGTCATTTCCTTTCTCTTCCCCTTCGTCCCTTCTTCTTCTTCTTCCTTATGTCGCCGGCCTTGGAGCTCCGCCACCACCGTCGACCTCTGCCTCGTCTCAGGCCGCTGCATCAACCTGCATGTACCAGAGTGTCGCGGCGTCTTTCCGCATCCTCTCCGTTCCTGGTAAGTTCTCTCTCCCTCTTAACCTAGATCTATTCTTAGGGTTCCATGTTCTTGCTATGTTCATCGCGCGTTCATAGCTGCTCTCTGATCTTGAATGCATCCGTGAACTCTTGCTGTGTTTAGTAGCGATCCCTTTAGCATCCGCTTACCATTTCTCATCCAGACTTATAGATCTCCCGCATCTATCCACTCAATGGTTCACTTCTGTTTCCGTCTTAGTCTTCAAAATACTTCCTGTTTTTTATGAGCTTGCTGTAGATCCGTGGCTGTAACATAACTTTGTGAAACTTGTTTCTGCATAACTAGTTATCCATAGTTTCGATTGCTTCCGATACTTAGGCCAGGCGGTTTAACTTCACCATAGAGGAAAAATAGCTAAACCGGTATATATGTCATTAGTCCCCTGGTTGAACCGCCAGAATCCATCTGATGCTGCGTTGTAGAAGACCGGTTTATGGTACTTCCTCCGGTTTACCGTAATTAGATCACCACCGTTTTATCCGGCATATGCTTGAACCGGATCATTTATTCCTTGTAGATCTTGTCATGGCCAAACAAGTGTACGGGTGCAATTGGGTTCCCTCCCGTGTCACAGAATCACAGCTGAACGACCTAGTCCTGATTGGTGCTTTGGATAGCAAAGACACGATTCATTGGAGGGTTCCTGGAGATGAATGTCCTCCTACACCCCAGGAAGGAGAGGTCGTGGTCTTCACAGATCATATGGCCCGGGGCTTCAAACCGCCCGGCTCCAAATTTTATCGGGACGTGTTAGCCAACTTTCAACTCCGTCCACAGGATATTGGCCCCAACTCCGTCACCAACCTATGTCACTTTCAAGTACTTTCTGAGGCATACCTTCAAGAGGAGCCTTCCGTCGAGTTATTCAGAGATCTCTTTCATCTGAACCATCATACTGAATTCACTGACGGCCCTAATACCGAACTGGGCGGTATGGCCATTCAGAAGAGGAAAGAAATCACCTACCCTCACGTCAAACTCCATACTCACCCCAAGGAATGGAACGTAACTTGGTTTTATTGCAAGGATACATCTCCTGACAACGAAAATCCCTTGCCTGGCTTCCATCCGGAACGGCTCAGCAACACTCACCCCTTTCCACAAAGGCTAAACGCCAAGGAGAGAATTAAATATGCTCCTCAACTGTCCAAGCTCCGGGCCTTCATGGCCAACGGTTTAACAGGAATAGACCTTGCACGCTGCTGGATATCATGGAGTATTTTGCCTCTAAGCGGGTGCCCAAATTTGATGTGTGAGTATACTGATAGTGTCGATGACCCACTCCGACACACTAAAATCCAACTCCCTGAGGATGAAGTCACAGAATCTGTGAAGAAGATGCTGAATGAACCGGAGCACCTCTGTGCTCAAACCGGTCTGCTTCCGTATTGCACCACCAACAAACCGCCAGCGGTAATATTTCAATTGCTTTATTGTTGATCCGAGTTACTATTTTATATGTTCAACATTTTAATTGCTGCTGATCCAGGGTGATAATCCGTTCTGGAGTAAGAAACTTCCTCAAGACAAAACGGAAAAGGCAGGACGGCCAACCCGGCCCAAGACCAAGGTTGTCAAGAAACCAGCTCATAAGAGAAAAACCACCGCTTCGTCTGACCCGGCCATTGATGATGATGTGGGTAAACCGGATCTTGAGATAGAACTTGATTCACTTGGCTTACTTTTTACACGCCTTATTGATGATGATGTTTGTCAGGATGATGCTGAAGCCAGCAATGCGGCTTTCATTGAGGTAACCATTCTCTCTTCCGATTCAGAAATCTTGCCTTTGCCAAAATTTCGCCGGGCAAATCGGAAAGTTAAATTTTCTCATCCTCTTGCTTATCTGGATTCCCAATTTCTTATGAAGACCCAGCAACATGAAGCTCGCCGCACAACCCGGCACAGTGGCCAGGTAGTTACCTCTGCCGGTTTACCAAACAGTCCGGTTCGAAAACGCCGCTCCGAGGTCTCCGACCTTTTTATTGATTTAAATCGTAAAGCGGGTTTCTTCCGTCAACCTCTTAATCCATCCGACTCCGATTATCAGGTCACTTCTCATTCCTCATCTTGTGAATCGTCAGCCACCCAGCTACCACCTTTGAAAACAGTTGCTGGGTAAGTTAAACCGATCATATGCTTCCAGTATGCTGCGCAATGGTTTACACTTTTCCTTAATTTTTATCTTTTCTTCCAGGGCTAAACCGAAACCAAGCAAGAAGGCCCGCCTGGATAAAGCGGCTGAAGAAAATGTGGCCCCGGAACATGACCAAGCGCCGGATCATGAAGTGTTTATTTCTGAAGATATCCCTAATGATCCTCCTCTGCAAGATGACATTATCCCTGAAGAAGGTCTTACTAATGCTCCAACGTCTGCTGATCCGCCTGCCAGTTCTGTCCAGATTGAAAAATCCCACACTCCTGCTGACAAAACGGCCGCACCAACCCAAACCGGCGAATCAAAAGATGATGATGTTGTGATTACCGGTGTAGGCCGTTCTGAACCCGGGAATCCTGCCACTCTTACCAGGCATACCATCAAAGAGGATTCTTCCTCTTTGGACAAAGGAAAATGGGATGTCGAATTGGAAACATATGCCGCTTTGAATGCGCAAGATCTTCATTCTGGCTATTTAAACCGGCTTTACACTAGCCGTGATTGTGAAGCTGGCCTGGTCAAAATGATGAGGGATAAATTTGAGGTAAATTCCTTCTTTCTCTTCTGCTCTTGCATTCATCCCGGTAGCCCCCAAGGGCCGGTTTGTGACCTTGGTCAAACCGGGACTTGATCCTGAATATATAATTATTGAAATCCATCGGTATAACCCTCGAGGGCCGGTTTAGCATAATCAAACCGGGGCTAAAAAGCTGTCCTTAAAACAGAACTTAATCAAATAGCCATTAGCCCCCAAGTGCCAAGTTGAATACTTGTATTGAGCTTGGGACTTTGTAGTTGAGCAATATACAAAAAATTGAAGATACATTAGCCCCCAAGTATCAGGCATATAACTTTGTTTATGTGGTTGATACTTCAATTTCTTGTCTTGACTGTGAAAAACTTTAAAATGTCATCTGTATGCAGGCTGAGATTAAAATCAAGGAGGACCGAATTGCCGATTTGCAGGAGGCCCTGAAGACCCAGCAAGCTGAAACAGATAAAGCCAAGGAAGAATTAACCAGCGCTTTGAACACTTCTGAACGGCTGAAGAAATTTTTTAAGAAAGAGCGAGCTGAGTGGGCCACTAATAAGGCCGGTTTAACCAAAAGAGCAGAAAATGCTGAAGCGGCCCTTAAACCGGTGGTAGATGAACTGACGGCCGTACAACGGCATATACACTCCATGACTGCTGCTATCTTTGGTAAGCTCCTTGTAACTTCTGTAATAAATTTGAATCTGCTGTATCATAAGTCCGGTTTGAGACCATTCCAATCCTTTTGTAGGCACACGTATTGGGCACTTAGGAAATGATGTTCGGAAGAAACTGAAAGCTGCTTACACCTTGATAGAACAATTGTACACTGGAGCCCAACGGATCATCAGCACAGCTTCTCACAACAATCCGGCGCCCTCTTTAATCCAGGACACTCTTAGCAAGTTGTCAATGCTTCCAGCCCGGATTGAGGAGCTGAAAAAATCCGCTGCCCGAACCGGAGCCATCAATGCCTTAATCCGGGCAAAGGCATGGGTGCCCGACTTTGATCCTGTGGAAGCAGCTCAAGGCTATCCCAGTCTGAAAGAAGACGGCTCTGAGTTCGACGAAGAAGATTTAAGGGCTATAAACCGTGCAGTGTGCCCTCTGGCTTGCCAGCTAGTTGAAGAGGCGGATTTGACGCATTATCAAGCGCAATACAATGATCAAAACAAGCGAGTGCCTGCCGCAACTGTTGAAGCGGAGAATCTGATTCCTCCAATCCGTAAGCACACTTACGCCCCTGATATTGAACCGTCTTCCCTGATCCATGAAGAAGCTATTTTCCAAGCTTTAATGGGAATCGACTGGACCACTGTTGATTTCCAGCCAATGGGTAGAGACGAGGAAGCTGAAGCGGCGGAGGATGAGGAGCAAGCTTGAACCGGAAGCCGGTTTGAAGTGCTATTTGAAACATCCTTCTACAGAAACAATGATTTTGTTTGGGCACCATGCTGCCTTGTAATAGGATAGTGAAAACTTCTGCCTGGGATATGCCTTCGTGCATAAATACTAAAGCTTTTGCTTGAAAAACTTTAATTCATATTTCCTGCAATCAGAAAAAATTTGAACTTCGGTAGTGGTTATACCGCAGCCAGATTATGATCTTGATATGTGTATCAGAAATATAACAAACACATGATACACAAATACCTTCCATGTTTGGGTATAAAGCTGGTTTACCCAAGCCTGAAGCGGTGGTTTTATAAACCAATACCGTCAAAAAAAAGGGAGAAAGTAGCCCCCGTACAAACCGTGCTGACTTAATACAAGCCCCCTGGTTATTCCATGAGTGTAACAGGGAAAAGGTAAACCGGGAGACTCCTCCGGATTAGAAGGGGGATCAAAAATCATTGGCTGAACCGGAAAAAATATGCTTGTCGACATAAACAAATCCAGCAAAAGCAAAAACGAACAAACCATGAAAACAAGATGGAAACGAAAGTAATGATAAAAACCATTCACAAAAATACGCTATATTAAGCTGTTCAGATGGCATTACCATGGTCGGACATGATCAAGGCCCCCAATAGGGGTGACAATGATTCAAATCAGCCAGGTCCCCAAATGACTCATGGCATATATGCCAAATCAAGAGGCGTAGCAATGGCTCGGGCCCGACCATGCTCCCAAGTGATTTTGTGGCCTTAGGCCGACCAAGAGGCATTACTGGTTCAAACGTGACTCAGTCCCCAAATGATCTGGTGGCTGTCGCCTATCAAAGGGTGTTCGTTGGTTCGGACACGACCAAAGCCCCCAGTGATATTGTGGCCTTAGGCCGACCAAGAGGCATTACTGGTTCAAACTTGACTCAGTCCCCAAATGATCTGGTGGCTGTCGCCTATCAAAGGGTGTTCGTTGGTTCGGACACGACCAAAGCCCCCAGTGATATAAAACAAATGTCAAAGGGTAAACCGGAGGCCGCTTTAGACAGAACCACTCCGTGTAACCTCGCATGATGAGAAAGACAGAGACCCCGCTTCAGCTGAGGCTCCGGTTTGATATATCAAAGATAATATATACATTGTCATGATATGTACATAAATAGAGCCAATGGCTCAAGTATAGTAAGGCCGAAGATGAGCTATATTCCACGGTCTGTTGGTCTCCTCTTCTGATGTACGTGAGTCTTGATGCTCTCGAATATCAATCAGATAATACGACCTGTTGTGCAGATTCTTGCTGACTACGAAAGGTCCCTCCCAAGGCGGGGATAACTTGTGCATATCCGTTTGATCTTGGATGAATCGAAGCACCAAATCTCCTTCTTGAAAAGTTCTGGTTCTAACCCGGCGACTGTGATAGCGACGAAGATCTTGCTGGTAAATCGCCGAACGGGCAGCCGCTATATCACGCTCTTCGTCCAATAGGTCCAAAGCATCTTGTCGTGCTGTCTCATTATTTGCCTCAACATAAGCTGCCACACGAGGCGAATCGTGCCAGATGTCACTAGGGAGAACCGCCTCTGCTCCATAGACCATGAAAAACGGCGTGTATCTTGTGGACCGGTTTGGCGTAGTATTGATACTCCATAATACAGATGGCAGCTCTTCAACCCAACATCCTGGTGTTCTTTGCAATGGGACCAAAAGCCGGGGTTTGATGCCTCGCAAGATTTCCTGATTAGCTCGTTCTGCCTGTCCATTGGACTGGGGGTGTGCTACTGACGACACATCAAGTCGGATGTGTTCACGTTCACAGAACTCCTTCATAGCACCCTTGGATAAATTGGTACCATTATCAGTAATGATACTGTGTGGAAAACCAAACTGGAAAATCACCTTCTTGATGAACTGTACCGCTGTTGCTCCATCACACTTGCTGACAGGCTCCGCTTCAACCCACTTGGTAAATTTGTCAACTGCCACCAAAAGGTGAGTTTTCTTATCCTTGGATCTTTTAAAAGGTCCAACCATGTCTAGCCCCCAAGTTGCAAATGGCCATGTTATTGGGATCATCCTCAACTCCTGAGCCGGCACATGAGCGCGCCTTGAAAATTTCTGACATCCATCACACCGTTTAACCAAGTCCTCCGCGTCAGCATGAGCTGTCAACCAGTAGAACCCATGACGAAACGCCTTTGCAACCAGAGACTTTGAACCGGCGTGGTGCCCACAATCCCCTTCATGGATTTCTCTTAAGATTTCACAGCCTTCTTCAGGAGAGACACAACGTTGAAACGCCCCTGATACACTGCAATGATGTAATTCACCATTGACAATCGTCATAGACTTGGATCGCCGGACTATCTGCTTGGCCAGAATCTCATCCTCTGGCAGCTCCCCCCTTGTCATGTACGCAAGATAAGGAACTGTCCAATCCGGAATAACACGCAGGGCTACCACCAATTGGGACTCCGGATCAGGAATGGCCAAATCCGCTTCACCTGGGAGCTTGACTGACGGATTGTGCAACACATCCAAAAAGATGTTAGGCGGGACCGGTTTACGCTGAGAGCCCAACCGGCTTAAAGCATCCGCCGCTTCATTCTTCTGACGGTCCACATGATCCACTTGATAACCCTTGAAACAACCTGCAATATTATCCACTTCCCGACGATATGCAGCCATGAACGGGTCCTTAGAATCCCAAGTGCCAGACACCTGTTGAGCCACTAGGTCTGAGTCACCAAAACACTTGACCCGGCTTAAATTCATCTCTTTAGCCATCCGCAGACCATGGAGCAAGGCTTCATACTCAGCTGCATTATTAGTACAAGGGAACATTAAGCGGAGAACATAACAAAACTTATCACCTCGCGGGGAAGTTAATACGACTCCAGCCCCCGAGCCTTCGAATTGCCTGGACCCATCAAAATGAATAGTCCAATATGTGTGATCCGGCTTCTCCTCTGGTGCTTGTAATTCCGTCCAATCATTGATGAAATCAACAATTGCTTGAGACTTCACGGCCGTCCGAGGCACGTACTTCAGACTGTGTGGCCCCAGCTCTATAGCCCACTTGGCAATCCGGCCAGTCGCCTCCCGATTCTGTATAATATCACCCAAGGGAGCTGAACTGACCACTGTGATGGGGTGCCCTTGAAAATACTGCTTCAATTTTTGACTGGCCATAAAAACACCATAGACCAGCTTCTGCCAATGCGGATACCTTTGCTTGGACTCAATCAGCACCTCACTGATATAATAAACCGGCCGCTGAACCGGATATTCCTTGCCTGCCTCTTTGCGCTCTACCACAATAGCCACACTAACTGCCCGAGCATTAGCCGCTACGTATAATAATAGTGGCTCCTTGTCGACCGGAGCTGCAAGAACAGGCGGATTGGCTAACTGCCGCTTCAAATCCTCAAATGCCTCGTCAGCAGCTGTACTCCAGACGAAATTGTCTGTCTTCCTCAGCAGTTGGTACAAAGGGATAGCCTTCTCCCCGAGGCGGCTGATAAACCGGCTCAGCGCAGCGATTCGGCCCGCCAAACGCTGAACATCGTTGATACACTCCGGTTTAGCGAGAGATGTAATAGCCGTAATCTTCTCCGGGTTAGCCTCAATTCCTCTGTTAGACACCAAGAAACCCAGCAACTTGCCTGCTGGAACACCGAAAACACACTTGGCCGGATTAAGCATCATCCTGTAAGCTCGCAAGTTGTCAAAGGTCTCCTTCAAATCATCCACCAGTGTCTCCTTCTGCCTTGATTTTACTACAATGTCATCTACATATGCGTGCACATTGCGGCCGATCTGCTCATGCAGGCAATTCTGTACACACCGTTGATAGGTGGCTTGGGCACTCTTGAGCCCGAAGGGCATAGATACATAACAGAAGGCTCCAAAGGGAGTGATGAATGCTTTTTTCTCCTGGTCCTTAACCGCCATCTTGATCTGATGATATCCAGAGTATGCATCCAAAAAACTCAAACGCTCACAACCCGCCGTGGCATCAATGATCTGATCAATACGGGGGAGGGCAAAAGGGTCTGCAGGACAGGCTTTGTTAAGATCTGTATAATCCACACACATACGCCAAGTGCCGTTTTTCTTAAGAACCAGCATCGGATTAGCAAGCCACTCTGGATGGAACACCTCAATAATAAAACCAGCTGCTAAAAGCCTGGCCACTTCCTCTCCAATGGCTTTGCGTCTTTCTTCGTTAAACCGGCGGAGGAACTGTTTCACTGGTTTATACTTAGGATCCACATTAAGAGTGTGCTCAGCGAGTTCCCTCGGTACACCTGGCATGTCAGATGGCTTCCATGCAAAAATGTCCCGATTCTCACGGATGAACTCGATGAGCGCACTTTCCTATTTGGGATCCAGGTTGGCACTGATAGTGAACTGCTTGGATGAATCGCCGGGCACGAAGTCAACAAGCTTGGTCTCAGCTGCCGATTTGAACTTCAGATCTGAATCATGCTCTGTAGTTGGCTTCTTTAAAGGGGTCATATCCACCGGATCGACATTGTCCTTATAATACTTCAACTCTTCCGTGGCACAGACCGACTCTGCGTAAGCCGCATCATCCTCTTCACATTCCAAAGCGATCCAACGGTTCCCGTAAACCGTTATCGTCCCCTTGTAACCCGGCATCTTGAGCTGTAAGTAGATATAACAAGGCCGCGCCATGAATTTGGCATAAGCCGGTCGCCCAAACAAGGCGTGATACGGGCTTTGGATATTCACCACTTCGAAGCTCAATTTTTCCGACCGGGAGTCATGCTCGTCTCCAAAAGTCACATCTAGAGCTATTTTACCAACAGGATATGCAGATTTCCCTGGCACAACACCATGGAACACCGTATTTGATGGTCTGAGATCCTTGTCAGTTAGTCTCATGCGCCTGAATGTCTCATAATACAGTATGTTAATACTGCTTCCTCCATCCATGAGTACCTTGGTGAATTTATAACCCCCACCTGAGGGTCCACCACTAATGCTAACTGACCCGGATTATCAACCCGGAGCGGGTGATCTTCTCTGCTCCACACGATGGGCTGCTCTGACCAGCGTAAGTAAAGCGGTAAGGCCGGTTCAACAGAATTCACCGCTCGTTGGTGGAGTTTCCGGTCACGCTTATCCAAGCCCGTTGTGAAGACATGGTACTGCCCATTGCTCAACTGCTTCGGCTGGCTCTGATAGCCCGACGGCTGCTGCTGCTGCTGGCTCTGATAGCCTGACTGCTGCTGCTGCTGGTGGCTGTTTTGATTATTCTGGTAGTTGTGACCGCCCTGATTACGTCCTGAACCGGAAACCCCATCGTGATCCGGCCCGCTGAAACCGGATCCTGAACCGCCACCTGATCCGTGATCATACCGGAAAGCATTAGAGTTCTTGAACTCCTGCATGATGTAGCAATCTTTCCAAAGATGGCTAGCCGGTGCCTCCTTCGTCCCGTGCTTTGGGCAAGGCTGATTCAACAAATAGTTCAAACGGCTTGCACTAGGATTGGGAGCCCCGTTATGATTTGCCGGTTTACCTCTGCGCCGCTGCCCCCTGTCCTGTGCGTTAGTGTTAGCCACAAAGTCCACGCTGCCGTCGGCCTTGCGCTTGCCTCCGTTTCCATGACCCACTAGTTTATTCTGCTGCTGTTTGGAGTTGCTATCCTTCTTTCCCTTCCCTGCTTCATTATCATTAAGCTCGGGATCCTTGGTATTGTCCGAATCGGCATACTTCACTAGGGCAGCCATGAGGGTTCCCATGTCATTACAGAGTCGCTTCATGCGTCCCAGTTTCAATTTTAGAGGCTCAAACCGGCAGTTGCCTTCCAGAGTTAAGACCGCAGAGTCAGCATTAATCCTGTCAGACGAGTGCAAAATTTCCGAAACGCGACGCACCCAGTGGGTCGTTGATTCTCCTTCTTCCTGGACACAAGCCGCCAGGTCTACTATGGACTTGGGCTGCTTACATGTATCCTTGAAATTTTGTATAAACCGGCTCCGCAACTGGGCCCAAGAGCTGATAGAATTGGATGGTAGGCTCTTTAACCAAGTATGAGCCGTGCCTTCGAGCATCATGGTGAAATATTTGGCACATGCAGCCTCATCCACATCCAGCATTTCCATGGCCATCTCATAACTCTCTATCCATGCTTCAGGGGGTAAATCAGCGGTATAATTCGGCACCTTGCGTGGGCCCTTGAAATCCTTAGGCAGGCGCACACTACGCAAAGCAGGGATCAAGCAAGGCACTCCTAGAGCGGTGTAAGTTGGCCCGCATTATCTTGTGCTGCTAACTCGGCCTCCCTTTGTGCCCGGGCCCGGTTCACCGCATCCCGAGCATCGACAACACCACCCGCCGGGTCATCACCACGGGCCGCTTCACGGCCGTGCGCGTTGCTTGATATGGCCGGTTCATCTATGCGCCTGCTGTAACTCCGGCTCGGACGAGGCGTAGAATGAATCCGATCACGGCTGTATGAGTATGCCTCCTGCTGCATCAGCGCGGTCCAGAGAAGCTCCTTAACCCGGCGCGTTTCTACTGCTTGCAGAGAATCCCCTTCGACCGGGATGGCCTCTAACCGTGCTGCGGCCGCAACAAGGTTGTCCATAGGATTCGAATAATGACCCGGGGGTGTCTGCACCGGTGGAGGCATCGCAATATTTTGCTGAGGGGGCTCCATCAGGCGAGGTTGGACCGTCGCTCCTGGCCCTGGCGCCTCAATCCGGTTTGTCTCCTGGTACCGCGGTGGATTACTGGGTCCAGCTCCCGGAGTGTGAAAGAGATTTCGGGGGTCAAACCCTAATGGCAGGCGTGATCTGTGCTTTCGCTTTAAAACCTCCTGTGATGCATTCTGGTCAAGCATGAGTTTATAGGCCTGTGCGTCCAAAGCGGCCCGCTCTGCGGCCATCCGGTCTTTTTCTGCTGCCAGATCCGCTTTGGCTTGCACGATCTGCTCTCTCACCTTCGCGATTCTGCATTATGAGCATCTTGATCCGCCGGGTCATCCTCTGCCATAAGCGCGGCCAGTGCGTCAAACAGATCAGATAAAACTTGAACCGGCGGGCGCACAAGGCCTCCTGCCCCTGCTGGCGCTGCCGCTGCGGATCCGGAGAGCATTGCTGCGGCAGTCGAAGAATAATTCGCCGCCTGGGTGCCAGCCATGAATATTCCAACCCGGTTGATCTGGCCTGGGGGGTCCGAAATACTGTCGCCATCGGAACAACCCCTAACTTGATCGTCTTGCATCCGGTATAGCGACTCGGTCTCTCCGGTCGAGGACTCGTCGCCAGAATAGACGATAGTCTCGCTATCGCGCTCTGATTCGTCCTCATGCCCTCCTCCATAGATGACTCCAACGAAGGCACGCTTCATGGCCGGTTTAACCTGAGTAAAGCTCGCACGCTGAGCCGTCTCGACGGGGTTGGTGTAGATGTCCGGCTCAGGCCCAGGCTCACCGATCTTGCCGATGAAGATGTGTACGCTGCCAAAGGGGACCCGGTAACCATACTCAATTGAATCGGCCTCCGGACCCCATCCTGCATCATCGATGTAGATCCTGCCCCGACGACTCTTGGTCATCCGGCCCACAACATAGCCTTCGAGTCCTTTGAGCTTGCCCTCCAAGATCTTCAAACCATCGTGCGATAGCCCCACGGTGGGCACCAACTGTCGTGGATTTGTCACGGCAGATGTCCTAGCGAAAGGACTTAGTCGTGGAGCCATCGCTACGAGTTTACTTGAAGGGGTTAAAGCGGACACAAAGACACGTGGGGTTTATACTAGTTCGGCCCCTTCGATGAAGGTAAAAGCCTACGTCTAGTTGTGATAGAATTGATGTGGTCTCGATGGCTAGGGAGCAAACAAGCTTCGCCTAGGCCCGAGTTGTGGTTGTCCCTTGAACCGCTGCCGGGTCGTCCCCTTATATACACGGGTGACGCCCGTCGGTCCATAGAGTCCCAGTCGGTTCATATTCGTATCCCGGTCGGTATCTCTCTATTCCTAACTTACAATACAAGCTATACATCAGGTCGGTTTTACTGATACAGATTCTAAACCGACTATAGGCCTTGGGCCTTCACCTGCTTATACCACTATGACGTTAACCCGGCCCAAGTAAGCCGGTTTACGCCCAGTGGTAATATCCCCAACAGGTTCCTTACCAAAAAGAACCAAATAGTCGACTGTCCAGACGCGAAAGCCTTAGCAGCTTTTAAACACAACGTCCGAGACGAATGGCTCGCCCGACACCTCGGCCAAGAGAAGCCAAGAACAATGGCCGTGCTAACAAGCCTCATGACGCGCTTTTGCGCAGGAGAAGATAGCTGGCTAGCAAGATGCAGCACCAGCGACCCAAGTACATCCGAGATCAGAGATGGAAACGGAAAATCACGGCGCAGGAAAGATCAGCGCTGGAATAAAGAAAAAAGCCCAAAGGGCACGACAGTCAACACCGGATTCAAAAGCTCGCGGCCAAACAATAAAACACTGCCTCTTAAGGACAACAGCGACGAGCTATCAAATTTAAACAAAATTTTAGATTGGATATGTCAAATCCACAGTACCTCCGGAAGGCTTGCAAACCATACCAACCGAAATTGTTGGGTTTTTAAACAGTTCAGCAGACTCAACGCCGGACACAAGGGGCTGGATGCGCCAAGCGAGGACGATGACGAACCCCACCAGCAGAGCACCGGAAGTCAAAAGACTTCCCCACAAGAAGTCAAAATAGTAAACTCGCTTCATGTGATAGTACGGAAAACCAACACGGCACTCGCTAAGACAAGTGTCGCACGGTCCACCCCAGTGGAATACCGAGATTGGATGTCAAAACCAATCACTTTCGACCATCTGGATTAGTCCAGAAGTATCCGGAACGCAGGATAGACTGCCTTAATATTGGATCCCATAATAGACAGACTGCAATTCACGCAGGTTTTGATGGACGGCGGCAGTGACTAAAACCTGCTATATCCGGACACAATCCGCAAGTTGGGATAGACCCTACTAAAATTCGGCATAGCCGCACTTCCTTCAAAGGAGTGGCGCCAGGCCCTTACGCCAGGTGCACAGGTTCATTATTACTAGAAGTTGTGTTCGGGTCACCTGACAACTTCCGATGAGAAAAGCTAACCTTTCATGTCGCCCCATTTAAAAGTAGCTATCAAGCATCACTGGGACGGGAAGCTTTCGTCCGCTTCAATGCAATACCACATTACGCGTCTCTTACGCTTAAAATGCTCGGTCCACGTGGCATCATTTCATTAAAAGGTCGCCTGAGACCCCTGACATGGCTGGACGAGTCCGGAATAAATAAGCTAGGGGCTACCTAGCCACACACCCCTTCACAGGGTTTGTACATATAAGCCATAATGAGCTAGCATAGGCTCAACTTTATTAATCTATATTTCAATTTTTTATGCACTTTCTCGCACGATTTCTTTTCAAACTAAGTTCTTCTCTTTTTACAGATGAACATCATGCACACCCATCCAGGATACGACACATCGGAGACACAGGCGCAGACGTGAAGTAGGGACCCATTGCAAGGACTCTTTTCAGACTAAGACCCTACGTAAACCTTTCTTACTGTCTCTTGTTGCTATAATCCCCTGGTTTCTCATTATAACCAGAGTGGAGACTGGCGTTTTGGCATCGGCCGCGCCAGAAGAACTTGCCCGTACCTGGACACAAGGGGCTTAGGGCGTTGTTTTGCCCGCTATTGTAAAGACCGAACACCTTCGGGAGTGTTCGGCGTCTCGAGTTAGGCCTTATATGCATCAGCTCTGAATCATGTCTTTGGTCAAATGTTGGGTTTGCCCGGCTCCTGTGTTTTGCTGCCTTACGTTCCATATCATCAGCTAACGCGGCACCAGGAGAACTACTGCGATTGTGCCCCAGTTCGGCTGGGCGAGCACCTCAGCAGAGAAAGCCGAAAACTGACTGTCATGATACAGCGAGAGACTGGTCAACCACTCGACCGACCATGGGAATGTTTAGAATTCCTCCACTTTGACGAAGGGACGTTTCCCGGTCAGGCACATACACGCCCCAAATTCGGAGAGCGCGGTGCCCCCAGGGGCTATGTCATAGCCCCACCCTCGAACTCCATGGCTAAGTGAAAGTGATAAAGCATTATAGTCCGGTTGCCTCGTTTGCTACGCTACCACCTCCTTTACAGGACCGAGACGTCGGATTAAGTGTGAAAACGCGCTATTTTTTGCGAACAGCCCCGCACCTTGTGCGTGGGGGCTGAAGCCGACGACTGCCATCTTTCAGGTTATACACACGTATACATGAACGGCCGCATAGGAGATATTCTATTACTTGAACGCACAAGTATAAAAGGCGCTTACATCATAAATATTGTTTTACATCATAAGAACGTTCATTCGAACGTAACATTTTTTGAGCACTGCGACTCTATTACACGAGCACCACGCAGCACTTCGCCAAAATAGTGCTCGGCGGGTAACCGGTTATCGTCCGAACTCGGGGTCGCAACAGCGGTGGCATCCATCTCTGTCCAATATGTCTTCACACGGGCGAGTGCCATTCGTGCACCCTCTATGCAGGCCGACCGCTTCATCGCCTTGATATGCGGCACTGCCCCAAGAAATTGCTGCAATAAGCCAAAGTTACTCTTCGGCTCGGGCCTATCCGGCCAGACATGGGTCACTATATCCGTCATAGCAAGCCCGGATAACCTATTTAGCTCAGCCCACTCAGCCAACCGGTCGGTCAGCGGAAGTGAACACTCCGGACTATGGAATTGAGACCAAAACAGCTCTTCCGTCTTGTGATCCTTCTGGCTTCGAAAATGCACAACGGCATCCGCCGCACTCGCTGCTAAGTCCATATAAGGGTCCTCTAGACCCCACAGTTGGCCAAGCTGACCATACTTTGGATCCGTAAACCTTCGGCGCAGCAGAAAAGGCTTGCCAGCTACAATATCTCCGGCCTAGCGCAGCTCTTCCTTTATAGCCCGCATTGCAGAGCGGGCATCCTTGGCTTCGGTGGTGGCCTTCCCCAGGTCTTCTTGCCCCGCTAGGCGCTCCTTCCCAGGAGCCTCATTGCGGTCGGTAGCATCTTTCAACTTCACAGCCATTTCTGCCATCTCTTCCCTGCTCCGGCAGTGTGCGACCCTTTCGGCCGCTAACTCCTCGGCCGCCCTCGAGGCCGCTGCATTACTCCTTCTGGCCTGCTCCTTGGCTTGAGCAAGTTCGGCCCGAAGGCTCTCCACAGCAGCGGCACTATCTGCATTTCACACACATGTTGTAAGGAGCTGCCTTCGGCTCCCTTACCAAGTGACCGCACAGAAACACTTACCTTGCGACTCATCAAGTCGCCTGTTGCCCAGCGTGATGTCCGCATCCGCAATAGTGAGTTGCCGCTTTAGTTCAGCAACTCCATCAGTCCGGCTGGCCCCCGGATGACCCGCCACCTGCATCGGCACGGCGGGAATTTAAACCTGCGATTTTGATCCTCGGCACGCTGTCGATTTCGACAACCTACTGAGTCTCAGGGGCTACTATCTATACAGGGCGCATTCTATATGCAAAACTGTTAAAAGGTGTGTCATTTTTACGTACCTCAAACCCCGCCAGCAAACTCCTGACGGCATTATGCAACCCGCCTTCGGCGGACGAAATCCTTTCAATCACCATGCTCATCAATGCGTGGTGATCTTCTAAGATAGACGCCTTCTCAAGAAGATCCTTCAGCCGTACACCAGTTGGCGCCGAACTATCCGGCTTTGCCAAACTAGGGGGCTCCCTCCGTGACGACACTTCAGGCTCGTCCGCCCTATCCGACGGCGCCCCGGACGGAGGCGTCTCGCTCTCCATCATCTCCGGACGAAGGTCCCCCGAAGACGAGCTCATTTGCGAAGGACGGAGATCCGAACTACAAGGTAAAAACTTTAGTTATCCTCAGAAGCAAAAATAGGGATGTCCCTTATTATAAAACTCCTTTCTTTCTACTTACGGCTCGTTGGAGGGCTGATTCTTTAAGGGAGATTGTGCGGCCGGGGCCTCCCCGGACACAGGACCCTCTGGCGAAGATTTCTTCCCCCGTTTAGGGGCTTTTGCCCCCGGGTCCTCGGAGGCAGTCCTCTTCTCCCCTTGGAGGGAGGGATTCTCAATCCCCCCTTGTCACATCCCTAGCTGCTGGTAGTGCTCTAGGCTAGCTCATGTGTGCATCATATTTAAATTCTGAAAAATTGAACTGAGGGAATTATTGGAAGCCTCAAAACCATAAATAAAAGAGGGGCAAAAACCCTAGAAATCTTATTCATTGCTCCAAATGCTCTTCTTAAATGTTTGATAATTTTTGGTAAGGGTTCTGGTCCCAACCAAAATATTGAACATTTTTAAGGATTTATTTTTGTGACTTTGGATTTAATTCATTAGCTATTTGAATTTGAATTATATTCATATAATTAGAATATAATTCAAATATCCCTGAATTATTTTATGAGCTTTTGGAAAAGTCCATCTAGCAAAATAAAAATATTCAGAGGAGTTTTGGCATTGTTTGAATTATTTTTTAAATTCAAACAATGGCAAAAGATATTAAAATAAAACAGAACGGTAAATAAAAAAAAAGAGAGAGAGAAGCCCACTTATCTGCAGCCCCACCTAGCGCCCCATCTGGCCCAGCACCCGTGCAGCCCAGCCGGCCCAGCTCCTCCCGCGGCCCAGCCCACCTGGCCTCCTCCTCCTGTCTTCTTCCCGTGCCAGCGCACGAAGCAGCTGCGTGCTGGACGCACGCGCGCCGACGCCGGCCACCTCCTGCTTCGCCGTGGCAGCCTCCCCGACCCCCTCGCGACGCCACGAAGACGGCCTCGACCCCCCTCGATCGTCTCTCTCTCTCTGGACCCCCTCCTCCTCCTCTGTTCTCCCTCCCTCTCGTCACCGAACGCACCTGGGAGCGCTGCTCGCCGTAGCCATGACCACGGCCACCCCCTCCCCTCTCTGACGTGCTCCCGAGCTCCTGCACCTCGTCGCCAACCCCCTCACCGAGCCACGTGACCGGAAGGGCCCCGAATAGCCGCCATCGTCATCATCTCCGAGCTTCGGCCCCGGTGCCGTCTCCGTCGAATTCGGCCACTCCGGCGCGCCC